>NC_059160.1:122403802-122703802 GCF_019923935.1 Bubalus bubalis | reverse complement strand
ACCTCTTCTTAATATCTTCTGCTTCTGTTAGGTCCATACCATTTCTGTCCTTTATCGAGCCCATCTTCGCATGAAATGTTCCCTTGGTATCTCTAATTTTCTTGAAGAGATCTCTAGTCTTTCCCATTCCATTGTTTTCCTCTATTTCTTTGCATTGATCGCTGAAGAAGGCTTTCTTATCTCTCCTTACTGTTTTTTGGAACTCTGCATTCAGATGCTTATATCTTTCCTTTTCTCCTTTGCTTTTCGCTTTGCTTCTCTTCACAGCTATTTGTAAGGCCTCCCCAGGCAGCCATTTTGCTTTTTTGCATTTCTTTTCCATGGGGATGGTCTTGATCCCTGTCTCCTGTACAATGTCACAAACCTCCATCCATAGTTCTTCAGGCACTCTATCAGATCTAGTCTCTTAAATCTAGGAAAGTTCAAATCCAGTCTAAAAGGCCTGGATGTTGTTGTCTTTCATTCTCTGGAGTCCTGTGTGTGGTGGAAAGTAGAATTTTCCCAGACTCACTCAGGGAGTCTGTATTCTGGCATCTGCTTTATGTGGTCCCTCAATGTTTAATTCTGACCTGCTAGGCTTACACTGTCTAGTAGAGAACAAATTGGCAGGAGCCTTTTTTTTACTTTATTTTTATTTGGAGGATAATTGCTTTACAATGTTGTATTAGTTTCTGCCATACAACAGTGTGAATCAGTTGTAAATATACGTATGTCCCCTCCCTCTTGAACCTCCTTCCCATCCCCTCCTTCACACACCCCCGCATCCTACCCCTCTAGGTCATTCAGAGCACTGAGTGGAGTTCCCTGTGCTATACAGCTGCTTCTGCTAGCTATCTGTTTTATATATGGTAGTGTATATATGGGAGAAGGCAATGGCACCCCTCTCCAGTACTCTTGCCTGGAAAATCCCATGGACGGAGGAGCCTGGTGGTCTGCAGTGAATGGGGTCGCAAAGAGTCGGACACGACTGAGCAACTTCACTTTCACTTTTCACTTTCATGCATTGGAGAAGGAAATGGCAACCCACTCCAGTGTTCTTGCCTGGAGAATCCCAGGGATGGGGAGCCTGGTGTGCTGCCGTCTATGGGGTCGCACAGAGTTGGACACGACTGAAGTGACTTAGCAGCAGCAGCAGCAGCAGTGTATATATGTCAGTACATGCTTAGTTGCTTCAGTTGTGTCTGACTCTCTATGAGCCTATGGACCATGGCCTGCCAGGCTCCTCTCTCCATGGGATTCTCCAAGTAAGAATACTGGAGTGGATTGCCATTTCCTTCTCCAGATATATATCAGTACTACTCTTTTAGTTTGTTCCACCCTCTTCTTCTCCTGCTGGGTCCACAAGTCTGTTCTCTATGTCTGTGTCTCTATTCCTGCCCTGCAAACAGGTTCATCAGTACCATTTTTCTAGATTCTGTATACATGCATTAATACGCAATATTTATTTTTCTCTTTCTAACTTACTTCACTCTGTACAGTAGGCTCTAGGTTTGTCTACCTCTGTTCAACTAACTCAAAATCGTTCCTATTTATGGCTGAGGAATATACCATTGTATATGTACCACATATACATATACATACATTGTATGTACCACAACTTCCTTATCTAGTCATCTGTCAGTGGACTTCTAGGTTGCGTCCATGTTCTGGCTGTTGTAAATAATGATGCAATTAACATTGGGGGTACATTTGTCTTTTTGAACTACGGTTTTCTCAGGTATATGCTCAGTAGTGGAATTGCTGAGTCATGTGGTAGTTTTAGGGCTTCCCAAGTGGTGCTAGTGATACAGAACCTGCCTACCAATGCAGGAGACACAAGAGACTGGGGTTCGATCCCTGGGTCAGGAAGATTCCATTCCAATATTCTTGCCTGGAGAATCCCATGGACAGAGGAGCCTGGCAGATTACAGTCCACAGGGTCGCAAAGAGTTGGAGATGACTGAAGCAACTTAGCATGCATGCATGGTAGCTTTATTCCTAGTTTTTAAAGAAATCTCCATACTATTCTCCATAGTGACTGTATCAGTTTACATTCTCACCAACAGTGCAAGAGGGTTTCCTTTTCTCCATATCCTCTCCAGTGTTTATTTGTAGAATTTTTGATTATGGCCATTCTGACTGGTGTGAGGTGATATCTCATTGTTGTTTTAATTTGCATTTTTCTAATAATGAGCAAGGTTCAGCTTTATGTGTGTTTATTGGCCATGTGTACGTTTTCTATGGGAAATGTCTGTCTGGGTCATCTGTCCAGTGTTTGATTGGGTTGTTTGTTTTTCTGATATTGAGCTATATGAGCTGCTTATATATTTTGGAGGTTAATCTTTTGTCAGTTGCTTTGTTTGTAATTATTTTCTCCCATTTTGAGGGTTGTCTTTTCATCTCATTTATAGTTTCCTTTGCTGTGTGAGAAGTTTTAGGTTTAATTAGGTCCTATTTCAAAGAAGGCAATGGCACCCCACTCCAGTACTCTTGCCTGGAAAATCCCATGGATGGAGGAGCCAGGTGGGCTGCAGTCCATTGGATCGCTAAGAGTCAGACACGACTGAGAGACTTCACTTTCACTTTTCACTTTCTTGCATTGGAGAAGGAAACGGCAACCCACTCCAGTGTTCTTGCCTGGAGAATCCCAGGGACGGGGCAGCCTGGTGGGCTGCCGTCTATGGGGTCGCACAGAGTCGGACATGACTGAAGTGACTTAGTAGCAATAGCAGGTCCTATTTGTTGATTTTTGTTTTTATTTCCATTACTCCAGGAGGTGGATCAAAGAGGATATTTCTGCAATTTATATCAAAGAATGTTCTGTCTATGTTTTCCTCTAAGAGTTTTATAGTTTCTGGCCTTACATTTAGGTGTTTAACTCATTTTGAGTTTATTTTTGTGTATGCTGTTAGGAATTGTTCTAATCTCATTTTTTTAATTCCCCAGAAGTGGGTAGCCATTCCCTTCTCTAGGGGAGCTTCCCAACCCAGGAACTGAACCCAGGTCTCCCACATTGCAGGTGGATCCTTTACCATCTGAGCCACCATGGAAGCCCCTTTTAAAAGTAGCCGTCCAGTTTTCCCAGCACCACTTATTAAAGAGGCTGTTTTTTTCTGTTGTATATTCTTACCTCCTTTGTCAAAGATAAATGCCCATAGGTGCATGGTTTTTCTCTAGGCTTTCTATCTTGTTCCATTGATCTATATTTCTGTTTTTGTACCAGTATCAAACTGTCTTGATTACTATAGCTTTGTAGTATAATCTGAAGTCAGGAAGGTTGATTCCTCCAACTCCATTTTTCTTTCTTAAGATTTCTTTGACTATTTGGTGTCTTTTGTGTTTGCATACAGATTATAAAATTTTTTGTTCTGCTTCTGTGAAAAATGCATCAGTAATTTGATAGGGATTGCGTTGAATCTGTAGATTGCTTTGGGTAGTATAGTCATTTTCACAGTGTTGATTCTATTGATGTATCTCTCCATCTGTTTGTGTTGTCTTTGATTTCTAGCATTAATGTCTTACAGTTTTCTGCCTACAGGTCTTTTGTTTCCTTAGGTAGGTTTATTCCTAGGCATTTTATTTTTGTTGTTGTTGTTGCACTGGTGAATGGGATTCTTTCCTTAATTTCTTTTTCTGATTTTTTTTGTTAGTGTATAGGAATAAAAGGGATTTCTGTGTATTAATTTTGTATCCTGTGACATTACTAAATTCATTGTTTAGCTCTAGTAATGTTCTGGTGGTATCTTTAGGATTTTCTATCTATAGTATCATGTCACATGCAAACAGTGCCAGTTTTACTTCCTCCTTTCCAATCTTGATTCCTTTTGTTTCTTGTTCTGTTTCTGGGATTCTGTTTGCTATTATTTTGTTGAGGATTTTTGCATCTATATTTATCAATGATATTGGTCTGTAATTTTCCTTTTTTGCGATAAGTTTGTCTGGTATTGGCAACAGGGTGATAGTGGCCTTGTAGAATGAGTTTGGGAGTGTTCCTCCCTCTGCAGTTTTTGGAAGAGTTTGTGAAGAATAGGCACTAGCTCTTTCCCAAATGATTGATAGAATTTGCCTGTGAAGCCATCTGGCCTTAGGCTTTTGTTTGTCGAAAGACTTTTTATCACAGTTTCGATTTCAGTGCATTTTTAAAAGATTCTATGTGATTTATGTGCAAGTTGAAGTTTAAGAAATAACCCTTTATTTTACAGATCCCATGTTCATAATTCTTACACAGTCCTTCATGAAAAGGATGTCTAAGATAAAAATTTCATTAAGAATATTAACTGAATCTGCTGTGAATTTGAATTGATTTAAAATAATCCCCTTTCCTGGTATATGTTCTAATTTTGTGGATTTCAAATGTTTTTTCTCCTAGTTTTATTAAGATGTAATTGACATACAGCATTCTATAAGTTTCAATTGTACAGCATAAAAATTTGATTCACATACATCAAGAAATGATTACCACAGTAAGTTTAGAAGCACCCATTATTTCTTAGAGATAACATTTTAAAAAAAGAAAAATGGTAAAACCAGACTTGGAATGGCTGAGATGATGCAGTAAGAAGACCTGACCTCCTATGAGGACCTCAAAATTAAAATTTTTTATAGATCACCTGTCTATGAGGACAACCTGAGGACCAGCAGAAAAGATCATCTACGACTAAAGACATAAGAAAGGGGCCACAGGAGGGGCAGGAAGGGCAAATATGAGGTTTAGTCAAGACCAGCACCAGTGGGCAGGTGAACCACAAGCAGGAAAATAGCCACAATTGTGGAGATTCTCTCCCAGGAGAGAGGGGTCTGAGCCCCACATCAGGCTTCCCCACCCACAGGTCCTACACTGGGGCAGATGAGTCCCCAGAATGTTTGGCTCTGAACACCAGCAGGCCTTGCTTTAAAGAGAGCCCAAGGGCTGTGGGAAGCAGAGACTTTGCCCTTAAAGGGCAGAATCAGTAGTTTGAAAGGATCTGGAGGCTGACCCTTTTACTAGTTGTGGAGAGTCTTCCAGAGAGACTGGAGGCAGCTTGGACTTACCCTGGGGACAAGAACAATGGCACAGCCTTTTGGGAGCTCTTTCTCCACATGGACACAGGAGCAGGTAGATGCCGTTTTTGGAATCTTCCCTCTAGCTTATTAGTGCCGTGACTTGGGCCTTCAACCAGTGGTCAGCACTGCTCCTGGGATGCCCTAGGACAGGCAGCTAACTGAGCAGACACAGAGCCAACCACCAGCAGGCTGGCTGACCTGGGCTCCCTAATCCCCTTGTTGCCCCAGGACCAGGCCCTGCCCAGTGAGGGGCATGAGGCAGCCCACCCACCAGTGGATCCTGCAGCCAGCTATCAGGACCCAGACATTCCCATCAGTGGGCTGACTCAAGATCTGGAATGCCTGGGTCTGGAAGTCTAGACCTCAAGACCTAGCTCTACTCCTCAGTTGGCTGACAGCAGCTATGGGACCCCCAGAAACCTTCAGACAGAGATCTTGGGACACAGCTCCATACATCAGTGGGCCAGCAATAGCCCTGGACACCGTGGGCCCCAGTGCTACAGAGCAGATGGCTGATACCAGCTCCAGAACCATTGAGCCAGAGAGCCTGGTTCTTGGCTCTGTCCACTGAAGAATCTGCACCAGCCCCAAGATGGGCTGGGCCTTGGTCCCACCCACCAGTGGGCTAACACCAGCTCCGAGAAACTCTGGACCCTGAAGCCAGCTGCATCAGAAACCACCCCCACCCATCAGCAGGCCTGAGATGCACTCTCCCCAGTTGACTCCCCACCACGCCGCCGCAGGCTAACACAAGCGCACAGCCATCCACCCACCCTGGTACCTTTCCCTGTCCACTACTGAGCCAGCACTAGGACTCTCTGGGCCACGCAGCCAACTGTGCCAGGGCCTAGCCCTGCTCAACAACAGATGCAGCTCCACATTAGATGGGGTCTGGCAACCAAAAGGGCCAACTTCACCTACCAGTGAACCCATCATAGTTAACCCTCCACAACAGAAGGACCCACAGAACCATAAAGGGGGCACCCCAGAGCCTTTATAGGAGACTGATGCTGGGCCCCTAGTGTATTTCCTGCATAAGGCCCCTTTTCCAACATCAGGAAACATAACCAACCATAAATATATATAAATGAAAATAGAATTAGGAAAAATGAGATGAGCTAGAAATGTGTTTCAAATAAAGGAAAAAGACACAACCCCAGAAGAAAAACTAAGTCAGTTTTTATCAGGAGATAAGCAACCTCTCTGATAAAGAGTTCAAGATAATGAAGGCAAAGATCATCAAAGAAATCTGGAGAAGAATGCATGAACCCAGTAAAAAGTTAGGCGTTTCTAATAAATAGCAAATATATCTAAAGAGCTGAAGAATACCATAACTGCCATTGAAAATATTCTTGGGACTTCCCTGGTGGTTCAGGGGCTAAGATTCCTTGCTCCTGATGCAGAGGGCCCAGGCTTGGTCCCTGGTCAGGGCTTCCCTGATGGCTCAGACAGTAAAGAATCTGTCTGCTATGTGGGAGACCTGGGTTCAATCCCTGGGTCGGGAAGATCCTCTGGAGAAGGGAGTGGCTACCCACTCCAATATTCTTGCCTGGAGAGTTCTGTGGATAGAGGAGCGTGGTGGACTACAGCCCATGGGGTTGCAAAGAGTTGGACATGACTGAGTGACTAGCACTTTCACTTTTTTTCAGGGAGCTGGATCCCATATGCTACAGCTAAGAGTTCACATGCTGCAACTAAAAAAAAAAAAAAAAAGAGAGAGAGAGAGAGATTCTACATGTTGCAACTAAAAGATCCCACATACCATATCTAAGACCCAGCTCAGCCAAATAAATACACAAATATTTAAAAATACACTGGTAGTAATCGATGGTGGAGTAGATGATACAGAGGAAGGGATAAGCAAACTGGAAGACAAAATAGTGGAAAATACTCAAAAGAGAAAAAAGAAAAAGCTTTTAAAATGAGTATTTAAGAGACTTCTGGAACAACATCAAGCATCCTGATAGTCACATTACAAGGGCCCCTGGAGGAGGAGAGAGAAATAAATGGGCAGAGAACTTATTTGGAAACTTAATAGCTGAAAAATTCCCTAACCTGGGGAAGGAAGCTGATATCCAGATCCAGGAAACAGAGTCCCAAACAAGATCAACCCAAAGGTGTCTACCCATTATAACTGTCAAAAATTGAAATAAAGAGAGAATATTAAAATATGCAAGGCAAAAGCAACTAGTTTATACTAGAGGACTCTCATAAGGCTGTCACCTGATTTTTCAGCAGAACTGCAGTTCAGAAGAGAGTAACATGGTATATTTAAAGTGTTATAAAGAGAAAACCTACAATAAGAATACCTTACCAGGGGAAGGCTATCCTTCAGATTTGAAGGACATATAAAGAGTTTTACAGATGAGCAAAAGCTCAAACAGTTTAGCACTGCCAAACTGGCTTTATGGGAAATGCTAAAGGGACTTTTCTAACCTGGAAAGAAGAGGCCACAACTAGAAATGTGAAATTCCAAAAGGAAATATCTCACTGATAAAGGCAAATGCACATTAAAAATAATAGAGCAACCACATAGATAGCCAGTAGAAAGACTGAAAGACAAAAGTAGTAAAACCATCCACACCCATGATAACATGTAATATATGATGTCAAAAGCAGTAAACTTGGGGGCAGGGAGTAAAAATGCAGGATTGCTAAAAATGGTTTGAATTTAAGAGATCAGAAATTTATACCATCTTTCTAAATTCCATATATATGCGTTAGTATATTGTATTGGTGTTTTTCTTTCTGGCTTACTTCACTCTGTATAATAGGCTCCAGTTTCATCCACCTCATTAGAACTGATTCAAATGTATTCTTTTTAATGGCTGAATAATAGACAGCAAAAGAGACACTGATGTATAGAACAGTCTTATGGACTCTGTGAGAGAGGGAGAGGGTGGGAAGATTTGGGAGAATGGCATTGAAACATGTAAAATATCATGTATGAAATGAGTCGCCAGTCCAGGTTCGAAGCACGATACTGGAGGCTTGGGGCTGGTGCACTGGGACGACCCAGAGGGATGGAATGGAGAGGGAGGAGGGAGGAGGGTTCAGGATGGGGAACACATGTATACCTGTGGCGGATTCATTTTGATATTTGGCAAAACTAATACCAGTTATGTAAAGTTTAAAAATAAAATAAAATTTTAAAAAAAATTTTAAAAAAAGATCAGAAATTTAAAATAATCACTTATAACTAAAAAGCTACAGTTATCAATCAGTATGGTAACAACATATAAAGAGACATGTAAATAAATTGAAAAGGATAAAAAACCCAGAAATAAACCCATGCACCTCTGCTCACCTAATCTGTGACAAAGGAGGCAAAAATATACAGTGGAGAAAAGATAACCTCTATGCTGGAGTCCAGCTCCAGCAGCCAGGGATTCAACCTGAAGGGATGGGTGGTGTCGGTGAGAAACTAAGGCAGCCTCTCATTTTTCTTGGACTGCCTGTTTATTTCAAGCTTATGATTCTCTTTTATACTTTTACAAAAGCATTAGGTCAGAGGTTTGATATTTTTAGTTCCCATGGACCCAGATTTATTTTTCTCCAAAAATCATTGTTGCCCCTCAAAAGGAGTTCCTTCCTCAGTGATTCTCTTATCTACTTTTTCTCATGTGTCCTTGTGAATACACTGTAACTCATGCTAATGTCTGGGCTGCATACCACATTCTTCAGTTTAATTCTTATCTTTCTAAGTCCTGTTTGCCCCTAGTATCCTAAGCTCACTATTTCTTAGAAAGGGCTTCTACCTAATAATATCTCTAACGTCCCTATTTTCTATAAGCTATAGTAGAATATGCTAACATTACAGCAATCCTTAAATCTTTAGCTTCTAACTATTTTAATTATTCCTAAGCCCTAAATTCAGAAAACTCCTTTGCCATAAACTTTTTTCACAAATGGGCTTCACATAGCAATCCCTCCCATGGCCTCAAGCTGTGGCCTGTGTGCTCACCCTGGAACACTTTTTTGTAAAAGTCCTTGAACAAATGTCAGTGATTAACTTTATGAATTATTCTTTGAGCACAGCTGCAGAAGGCTTTATGCCTTCTCATGCTCCTCTCAAAAACAATAAGCACCTTAATATTCTCTTCAGTAAACTCAGCCGAGGAAAGGGAAAAAAAACAAGTCAGAATCACAAAGCCTAACTCCTTCATTCCGGGTCCGTGCCTATGGAACAAAGGGAGGGAGTTTAGGGCCATGCCTAACACGGCTCCCGACACCTCTACAAAAAGTGGTGCTGGGAAAACTGGACAACTACATGTAAAAGAATGAAGTTAGAATATTCTCTAACACCATACACAGAAATAAACTCAAAATGGATTGAAGACCTACATATAAGATTGGATACTCGGAAGAATCAATATAGTGAAAATGAGTACACTACCCAAAGCAATCTACAGATTCAACGCAATCCCTATCAAACTACCAACAGTATTTTTCACAGAGCTAGAACAAATAATTTCACAATTTGTATGGAAATACAAAAAACCTCGAATAGCCAAAGCAATCTTGAAAAAGAAGAATGTAACTGGAGGAATCAACCTGCCTGACTTCAGGCTCTACTACAAAGCCACAGTCATCAAGACAGTATGGTACTGGCACAAAGACAGAAATATAGATCAATGGAACAAAATAGAAAGCCCAGAGATAAACCCACGCACCTATGGACACCTTATCTTTGGCAAAGGAGGCAAGAATATACAATGGAGAAAAGACAGTCTCTTTAGCAAGTGGTGCTGGGAAAACTGTTCAAGCACTTGTAAAATAATGAAACTAGAACACTTTCTAACACATAAACAAAAATAAAATTGATTAAAGATCTAAATGTAAGACCAGAAACTATAAAACTCCTAGAGGAGAACATAGACAAAACACTCTCCGACATAAACCACAGCAGGATCCTCTATGACCCACCTCCCAGAATATTGGCAATAAAGGCAAAAATAAACAAATGGGACCTAATTAAACTTAAAAGCTTCTGCACAAAAAAGGAAACTCTAAGCACGGTGAAAAGACAGCCTTCAGAATGGGAGAAAATAATAGCAAATGAAGCAACTGACAAACAAGTAATCTCAAAAATATACAAGCAACTCCTGCAGCTCAATTCCAGAAAAATAAACGACCCAATCAAAAAAATGGGCCAAAGAACTAAACAGACGAGAAATACAGGAAGACATACAGATGGCTAACAAACACATGAAAAGATGCTCAACATCACTCATTATCAGAGAAATGCAAATCAAAACCACAATGAGGTACCATTTCACGCCAGTCAGAATGGCTGCTACCCAAAAGTCTACAAGCAATAAATGCTGGAGAGGGTGTGGAGAAAAGGGAACCCTCTTACACTGTTGGTGGGAATGCAAACTAGTACAGCCACTATGGAGAACAGTGTGGAGATTCCTTAAAAAACTGGAAATAGAACTGCCTTATGACCCAGTAATCCCACTGCTGGGCATACACACCGAGGAAACCAGAATTGAAAGAGACACGTGTACCCCAATGTTCATCACAGCACTGCTTATAATAGGCAGGACATGGAAGCAACCTAGATGTTCATCAGCAGATGAATGGATAAGAAAGCTGTGGTACATATACACAATGGAGTATTACTCAGCCATTAAAAAGAATACATTTGAATCAGTTCTAATGAGGTGGATGAAACTGGAGCCGATTATACAGAGTGAAGTAAGCCAGAAAGAAAAACACCAATACAGTATACTAATGCATATATATGGAATTTAGAAAGATGATAACAATAACCCTGTATACGAGACAGCAAAAGAGACACTGATGTATAGAACAGTCTTTTGGACTCTGTGGGAGAGGGAGAGGGTGGGATGATTTGGGAGAATGGCATTGAAACAGGTATAATGTCATATAAGAAACAAATCGCCAGTCCAGGTTCGATGCAGGATACAGGATGCTTGGGGCTGGTGCACTGGGATGACCCAGAGGGATGGTATAGGGAGGGAGGTGGGAGGGGGGTTCAGGACGGGGAGCACATGTACACGCGTGGCGGATTCATGTTGATATATGGCAAAACCAATAGAATATTGTAAAGTTAAAAAAAATTAAAAAAAAAAGATTGGATACTATAAAACTAGAGGAAAACATGAGCAGTACACTCTTTCAAAGTGTACTTTTGGATGTGTCTCCTAAAGCAAAGAAAATGTAAGGAAACATAAATGGGACCTAATTAAACTTAAAACCTTTCGCACAGCAAAAGAAACCATCAATAAAACAAAAAGATAACTTACTGAATGGGAGAAAATCTTTAGAAATAATATGACCAATAAGGGATTGATATCCAACATCTATAAACAGCTCATAATTGAGCTGTTTAGTGCTCAACATCAAAAAAAGCAAAGAGGGCTTCCCTGATGGTCTAGTGGTTAAGGATCCATCTTACAGTGCAGGGGACACAGGTTTGATCCCTGGTCAGGAAAGATCCCACATGCCATGATGCAACTAAACCTATGTGCCCTAGAGCCCATGCTCCACAACAAGAGAGGCCACTGCAATGAGAAGCCCATGTACTGCAACTAGAGAGTAGCCCCTACTCACTGCAACTAGAAAAAGCCTGCATGCAGCAATGAAGATCCAGTGCGACCAAAAATAAATGTCTTTTTTTTTAAGTGATTAAAAAACAGGTGGAAGATAGTAACATACTTTTCCAAATAAGATGTAAGGTGGCCAACAGGCATATTAAAAATGTTCAACATGGCTAATTATCAAAGAAATGGAAATCAAAAGCACAATGAGGTATTGTCTCACACTGGTCAGAATGGCAGTCATCAAAAAGAGCACAAATAGCAAGTGATGATGATGTGAAGCAAAGGGAACCCTGTACACTCTTGGTGGGAATGTAAATTGGTGCAGCCACTGTGGAAAACAGTATGGAGGTTTCTCAAATAACTAAAAAAAGAAATATCATATAACTGAGCAATTACACTCCTGTTATGTATCCCCAAAAAACCAAATACACTAATTTAAAAAGACATATGCACTCCAGTGTTCATAGCCGCATTGTTTATCGTTGTCAGGATATGGAAGCAACCTCACTGTTCATCAACAGATAAATGGATACAGATGTTTTATATATGTGTATACACACACACACACACATTCAGTTCAGTTCAGTTGCTCGGTCGTGTCCAACTCTTTGCGACCCCATGAATCGCAGCACACCAGGCCTCCCTATCCATCACCAACTCCAGGAGTTCACCCAAACTCATGTGCATCGAGTCGGTGATGCCATCCAGCCATCTCATCCTGTCATCCCCTTCTCCTCCTGCCCCCAATCCTTCACACACACATTACTCAGCTATGGAAAAGAATGAACTTTTGCCATTTGCAGCAACATGAATAGACTCAGAGGGCACTATGCTAGGTGAAGTAAGTCAGACAGAGAAAGACAAATATGGTCACTTATATGTGAAATCTAAAAATTACAACAAGCTAGTGAATATAACAACAACAAAAAAAGATGGAGATTCACGCATATAGAGAGCATACTAATGATTACCAGGAGGGAAGAGAGGGAGAGGATCAATAAAGGAGTAGGGGAGTAAGAGATATAAATTATAGGTATAAAATAAACTATAAGGATATATTGTGCAGCATGGGGAATATAGCCAATATTTTACAGTAACTGCAAATGGAACATCACCTTTAAAATTATAAATTGCTATATTGTACACCTGTAGCTTATATTGTACATCAACTATACCTCAATAAAAATAGTAAATTAAGAAATAAGCACACACACATATATACATGTATACAGAGAGAGAAATTTTTATTGTATATAAGCCTCATGGTTACCACAAACCAAAAATGTATAATAGATACACACAAAAATAGAGAAAAATATCTAATTGGTATATAAAGGTACCTAATTCTAAAGATTGTCATCAACTCACAAGTGAACAAAAGAAGAAAAGAACTATGAAAATAATTCAAAAAAGTTAACAAAAATGACAATAAGTTCATATCAATTATTACTTTAAATGTACAAGGATTAAATGTTCCTATCAAAAGATGTAGATTGGCTGAATGGATACACAAACCAGACCCATATATGTGATACCTACAAGAGACCCACTTCAGATCTAAAGTCACACACAGACTGAAAGTGAAAGGAGTAAAAGGTATTCTGTACAAATGGAAATGAAAAGAAATCTGGGATACCAGTGCTCATATTAGACAAAATAGACTTTAAAAAAATACTGTAACAATACACAAAGAACGGCATTAAATAATGATCTAGGGATCTGTGCAAGAGATATAACGATTTTAAGTGTATATGCACCCAATGTGCATGTAAATACATGGTCCATGTAAATACATGAAGAAAATATTAACAAACATAAAGGTGCAAATTGATAATAACACCATAACTGTAGCAGACTTTATAGTCATTCTTACAGGTATGAGATGCTATCTCATTCTGGTTTTGATTTGTATTTCCATAATGATTAGTGATGTTGAGCATCTTTTCATGTGTCTGTGGTCCATGTGTGTGTCTTCTTTGGAAACTGTCTATTCTAGTTCTCTGCCAATGTTTTAATCAGGTTATTTGAGGTTTTTTGATGTTGAGTTGTATGAGTTCTTTGGATGTTATTAACTCCTTATCAGATACATCATTTGGAAATGTCTTCATCCATTCAGTTAGGCAGCCTTTTTTTGTTGTTCTTAGTTTCCTTCCAGCTTCCCTGGTGGCTCAGCTGGTAGAGAAACCGCCTGCAATGCAGGAAACCTGGGTTCAATCCCTGGGTTGGGAAGATCCCCTGGAGAAGGGGATAGCAACCCATTCCAGTATTCTGGCTTGGAGAATTCCATGGACTATACAGTCCACGAGGTCACAAAGAGTCGGACACGACTGAGAAACTTTCATTTTCACTTTAGTTTCCTTCACTGTGCAAAAAGTTTTTAATTTAATGTAGTCCCGTTCATTTGCTTTTGTTTTCCTTACCTGAGGAGACATAGCCAAAAAAATATAGCTAAGAATGATGTCAAAGAGCATAGTGTGTAAGTTGCTCAGTCGTGTCCGACTCTGTGACCCCAGGGACTGCTCACCAGGCTCCTCTGTCCATGGGATTCTCCAGGCAAGAATACTGGAGTGGGTTGCCACTTTCTTCTCCAGGGGATCTTCCCGACCCAAGGATTGAACCCAGGTCTCCTGCACTGAAAGAGATTCAAAGAGCATATTGCTTGTGTTTTCTTCTAGTAGTTTTATGGCTTCCAGTCTTATGCTTAAGTCTTTATCTGTTTGGTGTGAGAAAGTAGTCTGCTTTGATTCTTTTGCATATAGCTGTCCAGTTTTTCCAACACCGTTTATTGAAGAAATCGTCTTTTCTCATTATACATTTTTGTCTCTTTGTTGTTTATAGTCTCTATACTGGTTTGTGGATCTATGTGTCTGTTTTTTGTGCCAGCATCATCGTATTTTGATTAAGGTAACTATAGTACAGTTTGAAATCAAGGAATGTGATACCTCCAGTTTTGTTCTTTCTAAAAATTGTTTTGGCTACTTGGAGTCTTTTGTGTTTCCATGCAAATTTAGGTTTATTTGTTCTAGTTCTGTGAAAAATGCCGGTAGTATTTTGACATGGATTGCATTGAATCTGTAGATTGCATTCTGGAATATTCAAATTTGCTAAATCTGTATTTTCTGCATTTCATCTAAGAATTCTGAGATCATTTTGTAAGAGTCAGGTCCTTTGTCTCCATTGTCTATGTAGTTACTGGATTCTAAAAATATTGTATTTTGATAGCTTCAAGTTTTTGTTAGTGTGTTAAAAGAGAGGGAGAGAGAGAGATAAATGATGATGGTGCTTTTTTTAATATTAGGTCAAATAACTCCAGGGAATTGTGGAATTGATCCTTTTAGACATCTGTTCTTTCCCATATGAATGCTTTTTGGAAGGTGATCAATAATTATTCTTCCTATCTATAATCTTTTGCATTTAAATGTAACATATAGCTTTTAATCGAGTTCATTTGAATTATACAAGGAGAAGCAAGTTCCAAGTATGAGCTGTGAAACAGTCTATGAAGAGGTTATGTAACCTTCCCTTATTTATGAGCCTCTTAGGTTTAAAAGATAAGAGCGTGGTATGGAAATATTGACACTTTTAGAGGTGGTAATTGGATACTGGTTTAGAGAATGGATAGGAAGAGATAAAACTCATTATTTATTCGAAAATCACTTGAAAGGCTTTTTAAAATGCTGATTGATTCTTTCTCTGCCCAGATCTCTGACAAGCAGGTTTTTAATAGAGATTTTGCATTTTTAGTAAATTCCCATGTGATTACGATGCCTGCTGTTGCAGGAAATATACCTTGAGAACTACTGGACTAAATTTGGTCAGACCAATTAGAAATCTCATGCATCGATCTATGCAAGTTATAATATGGAAGTAAATGCTGATATTAGAGTTGAAAGAGGAAGGGATGGAGTCCAAAGCTGTATTAAAGTTAAAATTGACAGGACTTGTCAGACCACAACATGCAGGGGAAGGAGGGGAAGTGGCTCTAGAATGATTTCTGGATTTCTGACTTTGATGGTGGATTGAAAGCAGTGGTGCATGATCTCAAGATATGGAATAAAAGAGGAGAGACTGAGGAGGTTTGGGGATTGGGATTGATGATAAGTTTTGGGGGTGGGATTGATAAGTTTGGTATTAGACATGTCAAATGAAAATGTGTGGGTAATCAAAGTGGAGATGTTTGTTAGGAAAATATCAATAGGATACAACTGAGGTGAAGATGGCTGTTAATACAGTTATGTAAATGCAGGCATATATGTTGATGGAGAAGAAAATATACATCATATATTGAAGAGAATACGGAGCTCACAATAGAACTCTGGGATATGCCAATATTTAATGTGAAATCAGAATAGTTCACTTTAAAAAGGCCTTAGGACTGGCAGGAACTCTGCAATAGAGAGTGACAACTTTAAAAATAAAATAGCCAGTTGTCTCACCAGCAAAAGTTTATTCGGAAAATGTTAGAGGACTTGTAATTGGGGAAATAAATACAAGCTTTGGACCACAGGGAAATACTGAGGACAAAGGGGAGGAGCTTGTACAGAGAAAAAGAGGAGTGGGCAAGGCTGTTCTCTATGAAAATTCACTAGAGGAAAGTGAGAGTTCAGCTTTCTCATTGGCTGTGCTACAGAGTTTTCCATTGGCTGAGCTTGTTACCCAGCAAGAAGAACATCTCCCTTCCTCCTATCAGGGAAGTAGAGGCCCCTTCCCTTTTGAGATGGGCTTCTCTGGTGGCTCAGATGGTAAAGAATCTGCCTGCAATGCAGGAGACCCGGGTGTGATCCACAGGTCAGAAAGACCCCATGGAGAAGGAAATAAGAACCCACTCCAGTATTCTTGACCAGAGAATCCCATAGACAGAGGAGCCTGGTGGCCTGGTCCATGGGATTGCACAGAGTCCAACACGACTGAGTGAGTTAACACATACACATACACACCCCTCTTGAAGCTAGGGGGACCCTCCCTTCTTGTTCAGGGTAATTGTTATGCATGAGAGCTCCCTTTGCTGGCCTTCCCAAGGCCAATTTTAGTTGAGGCTTAGAAATTACTTTTAACCAAAGTTTTTGTAAGGATGTAATCAACATGTCAGCTCTGCAGGAAGGTCAAATGACATATGGATGCAGCCATTTCCATGTATTTAGGAATCGGGTGATATAAAATCTTAGGAAAAGCAGTTTTGTCAGAGTAGCACAGATGGGATCCAGATTATATTTATTTGAAGTTAGAAACATTTTTAGAACAGAATACATGCCTTCTGCTTTTCTGATATTAAGTTTCTATTTTTTTCATCTCTTAAGAGGATATGGTTATTGATTTAAAAAATAGTTTAGGTGAATGGATTTAAATTCAAGTTCTAAGTTGAATGAAATATTGAAAGAACAAACTGTGAATCAATTTCTATGGCTTTCCTGTTATGAGGTGCTGCCTCTTGTGGGGTATTAATGTCCCTTTCCTCAGGAAGCTTGCAGAAATAACTGTAGAGTTTTTGTGGTTAAGAAGAGGTGGCAAGAATACACTGAAGAACTGTGCATAAAAGGCCTTAATGACCTGGATAACCATGATGGTGTGGTTGCTTACCTAAAGCCAGACATCCTGAAGTATGAAGTCGAGGGGGTCATAGGAGGCCTTACTATGAACAAAGCTAATGGAGGTGACAGAATTTCAGCTGAGCTATTTCAAATCCTAAAAGATGAAGCTACTATAGTGTTGCACTCAATGAGCCAGCAAATTTGGAAGACTGCAGTAGCCACAGGACTGGAAAAGGTCAGTTTTCATTCCAATCGCAAAGAAGGGCAAGGCCAAAGAATGTTCAAACTACCATACAGTTGCACTCATCTCACATGCTAACAAGGGAATGCTCAAAATCCTTCAAGCTAGGCTAAAATAGTACATGAACTAAAAACTTCCAAATGTTCAAGCTTAATTTAGAAAAGGCAGAGGAACTAGAAGTCAAATTGCCAACATCTGTTGGATCATAGAAAAAAACAAGAGAATTCCAGAAAAACTTCTGCTGCTTTGACTACACTAAAGCCTTTGACTGTGTGGATCACAACAAATTGTGGAAAATTCTTAAAGAGATGGGAATACCAGACCACTTTACCTGCCTCCTGAGAAACTTGTATGCAGATCAAGAAGCAATAGTTTGAATTGGACATGAAACAACAGACTGGTTCAAAGTTGGGAAAGAAGTACGTCAAGGCTGTATATTGTAACCCTGTTTATTTAACTTCTATGCAGTGTACATCATGCAAAATACCTGGCTGGATGAAGCACAAGCTGGAATCAAGATTGCTGGGAGAGATATAAACAACCTCAAATATACAGATGATACTACCCTAATGTCAGAAAGCAAAGAGGAACTAAAGAACCTCTTGATGAAGATGAAAGAGGAGAGTGATAAAGCTGGCTTAAAAGTCAACATTCAAAACGCTAAGACCATGGATGGCATCCAGTCCCATCACTTCATGGCAAAAAGAAGGGGAAAACATGGAAACAGTGGCAGATTTTATTTTCTTGGGCTCCATAATCACTGCAGATGGTGACTGCAGCTATGAAATTGAAAGTCACTTGCTGCTTGGAAGAAAAGCTATGACAAACCTTGACAGCATGTTAAAAAAGAGAGATATAACTTTGCTGACAAAGGTCTGTGTATAGTCAAGGCAATGGTTTTTCCAGTAGTCATGTATGGATGTGAGAGCTGGACCATAAAGAAGGCTGAGCGCTGAAGAATTTGATGCTTTTTAATTGTGGTGCTGGAGAAGACTCTTGAGAGTCCCTTGGACAGCAAGGAGATCAAACCAGTCAATCCTAAAGGAAGTCAACCCTGAATATTCACTGAAAGAACTGATGCCTGATGCTGAAGCTGGACCTCCAGTACTTTGGCTACCTGATGGGAAAAGCTGAGTCATTAGAAACGACCCTGATTCTGGGAAAGATTGAAGGTATGAGGAGAAGGAAGCAACAGAGGATGAGATGGTTGGATGGCATCACTGATTCAATGGACATGAGTTTGAGCAAACTCCAGGAGATAATGAAGGACAGGGAACCCTGCTCTGCTGCAGTCCATGGGGTCGCAAAGAGTTGAACATGACAGTGAGTGAACAACTTCTGAAAGGGTTTGTTTTGTTCTCTACCCATATCCGTGATAGGAACCAAGAGTATTATGCTGTAATTTGTGTGACAGTTGGCAAAGATTATTTTATTAGTTTCCTAATTGATCAATCTAGGGCAGCTATCACTTCTGGAATTTGACCATAAACATTTCTCTTTTACTCCAGTGTTTTTCCAAGCAAATTTATCATGGAATCCTGAGAGTAAATAGAAGTTGGTGCCCTACACATGATTGGTATCTGGTATAATAGTGTCATAAGCAGAAATTGTCAGTGGCGTGTTATTGTCTGGAAAACATAATTTAAACATGCCCACATCTGTGTTAGGAAACTTAGCGAGTTTCTGTGGGCTAATTCTTCTGGACTCTGGAAAGATCTGAGATTGAGCTAACACAACCCATTGGATTTGATGATTGTATCACTGTTAATTAGTTGGAAAGTTCCTCACAAAATGTGGGCCAAATGCAGAATGAGAGCAATGGCCAGTAAAATAGTGAGCTTTCTCAAACAAACAAACAAAACTGCATTAAACAGCATTTAAAAAAAAATTTCACATATTCTATTTTGTGGTCAAACTAACCTGATCTAATAGATTCTCTGAGTACTTTTATTTTTCCCTTTACTATTGGCCAAAGTTTCAAGTTTCTGCATTTAAAATCAAAAAACACTTTTAAAATCTCAGGCTACAAATGATCAGATGTATAAGTATTATTTTACAGAGACCAATCTAATTTTCTAGGTGGTTAGAAATTTCAGTGTTGGGAAATCAGGCCCTTAAAAGGCTGATGAGAAGAACAGTGGTGGGAGTAATGAAGAGTGGGGTGAATTCAGGGATTTTGAAGACAGGAAATGCAAAATCCAAGAGCTTTTTCACATCAGTTCTGATACTTTAACAATTCTGTTATTTGTTTCTCATTTAGGATAAAAATTACATGATATTAAGCCTATCACTGAGTTCAAGTAACATTTCTTCCTTTTCCTTTCTTTCTTGAGCAGGTTGTCAAGTTACTAAGCAACAAAAGGTCTCAAGCAGTTGGAATATTGATGTCTAGCCTTCACTTAGATATGAAAGATATACAACATGGTAAGTGAAAAATGGGCTTCCCCTCTGGCTCAGCAGGTAAAGAATCCACCTGCAGTGCAGGAGACAGTCTGCAATGTAGGAAACAAGAGTTCTATCCCTGGGCTGGGAAGACCCCCTGGAGAAGGAAATGGCAACCCACTCCAGTATTCTTGCCTGGGAAATCCCATGGACAAAGGAGCCTGGTGAGCTACAGTCCAAGGGGTCACAAGAGTCAGATGCAACTTAGTGACTAAAAAATCACCAAGTGAGAAATAAAATTTCAGCTTTTGAATATTCACATTTGGGCTGAAGTGGAAAATTATTTTATACGTAGATTCTCTGTGTGTGTTGAGATTAGTGTGTTTCCTGTGAGTGCTACCAAACTTTCTGCCATGATTGTTTCTGAAAGGGTTATGGGTAATTTGACTCTTGTGTTATTTCTCTATCTTCTTAAGAGCCTAGTTCTCATGTGCCATGTTTAGTCTGCATTAGTAAATACTTAACTTTTGATTCATAAGAAATGCTAGTCCCACCGTGCTCTGTACCTGATTGACTGCTCCATGCCATGTCTGAAAAAGGACTGGTGAACACTCCTGAGATCCAGGTGTGGGCTGTGTCTCAGTCCCTGACGGTACCTGGGGAGGATGGTCCACAGGAGAGGAAAGTCTCTGAGGGTGAGTCTCAGATGTTTGCTGAGCTAACACAGTGAAGAGGAAGTAAACCTAAGACTTTCTAATATATAATATATATATAATATATAACTCCTACACTGGTTCCTAAAACCAGTGTAGGAGTTACAGGAAAGCTTCTGTAGATTGTTGTTTTTAAAATGATCTTATGATTGGAGATGTCAAAGAGTAGACTGGATTGCCATATGTAGTGATTAAACGAAAGCTCAGAGCTGTTCAGGAGACTACATGACCATTTGTCTCAGATGTCCGTAAAGCAAAGAGTGGGTGATGGGATGTGTTCTCTTCCTCCTCTGGTTCTGATAGGCTTTGAGATGCTCAAAGAATCACTAAAGCAGCTTTATTATGTATAACTTTTTAGTGTGGACAAGTGGTCCCTCTTTTTTCAATTCCCTGGATGGCTAGGATATAACCCCTAGGCTTCTTTACCCGTGTTATTTTTTCTAGTATCCATCAAAGATAGTTTCAAATTATTCTTGGCCACTTATATATTGTTGGTTATCCAGACCCATGGAAGCAGTGATATGGTGGTGACCTTTTGTTATTTCTTTAATGGTGCTGTTTTAATTTACATCTTTAACCAGGCTTATAAAATATTCTCTATATTTGGAATTAGGATGGCTTTTTACCATTTTTAAAATGGTTTTTGTGTCAGTGTTTTAATACTCGACTCTACTTTGCTCTAGACAATTATCCCTATCCATATCATTCAATCACATTGTGCTGAAAGATACTGCCCAAGGTGAATAAAGGAGTTAAATCTATATTCAAATGTCCCTTGAGCTGTTCTGAGCCTTAGAGTAGATTTAAAGCAGATTAAATTTTCCAATGGAATGCCAGTTTACCTGTTAACAAAATACGGTTTATAAATTGTGAAAAGATTTACTTGGCTTTCCAGCTTACCACTTTATGTATATGGATTCTATTTGGTTGGCTTAAAATAATGTGTGGAGTAACTCATAAATAGCACAAGCTTGGCATGCCCTGTCTCTAGAAGAGTAGCTCAACCACAATTTAAATTTTTATTAAACTGCTTTGATGGTGAGGAGAGTTTCTCAAGCTGAAGCATTGGGGGCCATTGTCATGGAACAGGATGCAAAGGCAGATGCCAGGAAGTATTAGGTTGGTCAAATGTAGTTGTAGTTTGGGACCATGAATTTTAAATCATTATAACTAAGCTCACACACATCTTTGTTAATCAAAATAGGAACCATTATAATCAACACATTTTTGCCAGCGAGAAATAAGTTTGCTTATTCCTGTATTGTAAAAATCTGTGCTTCAGGATTCAATGAACTGTTGGAAAGCATTTTCGGCTTCCTGCTCATTGTGGAAGTGTTTTCCCTGCAAAAAGTTGTTGAGATACTTAAAGAAGTGGTAATCAGTTGGCAAGAGATCAGGTGAATATGGCGGATGAGGCAAAACTTCATAGCCCAATTCGTTCAACTTTTGAAGTGTTGGTTGTGCGACGAGCAGTCGGGCATTGTCGTAGAGAAGAATTGGGCCCTTTCTGTCGATTAATGCTGGCTGCAGGCCTTGCGGTTTTCAGTGTGGCTCATCAGTTTGCTCAGCATACTTCTCAGATGTAATGATTTTGCTGGAATTCAGAAAGTCGTAGCGGATCAGGCTGGTAGCAGACCACCAAACAGTGACCATGACCCTTTTTGGAGCATGTTTGACTTTTGGAAGTGCTTTGAAATTTCTTCTTGGTCCAGCCACTGAGCTGGTAGTTCCAATTGTCATATAAAATCCACTTTTCATCACATTTCACAATCTGATCAAGAAATAGTTCATTTTTGTTGTGTAGAATAAGAGAAAATGCACTTCAAAATGACAATTTTTTTGATTTGTGGTCAGCTCATGAGGCACTCAATGACATCACTGACTTGATGAACTTGAGTTTGAGCTCCAGGAGATGGTAAAGGCCAGGGAAGCCTGGCATGCTGCAAGTCCATGGAGTTGCAGAGAGTCGGACACAACTCAGCAACTGAACGACAATATGAGGAACTCACTTATCAAGCTTTTCCACCTTTCCATTTTGCTTCAAATGCAGCACAATGGTAGAATGGTTGACGTTGAGTTCTTCAGCAACTTCTCGTGTAGTTGTAAGAGAATCAGCTTTGATGATGCTCTCAAGTGGTCCTTGTCAACTTATGATGGCTGGCCACTATACTTCTCACCTTCAAGGCTCTTATCTCCTTTGCAATGCTTCTTGAACCACCACTGAACTGTATTAGCAGTTCCTGGACCAAATGAGTTGTTGATGTTATAAGTTGTCTCCACTGCTTTATAGCCCATTATTTACTCAATAGGAAAATCACTCGAATTTGCTTTCTGTCTAACATCATTTCTCTAGTCTAAAGTATAAAATAGACAGCAAGTAATAAGTCATTACCAAAAAAACATAAAGTGAAAAAGTGCATTAATATGATGTATATATATATATTCATAACCATAATTTATTTAAGAGAAATAAGATAAACATAACCACATTTATTTAAGAATGTATTCTAATACCAAATGGCAGATTTCAACAGTGCAAAACTTCAATTACTTTTGTGTGTGTGTGTGTAGCGGAGTTTTATTACAGTGAAGAGGGGCAGAGAAAGCTTCTAACATAGACATCAGAAGGGGTTGGAGAGTGCCCCCTTGCTAGTCTTTAGCAAGGGAGCAATATGCTTTTTAAATTAGTTATTACAAATCAAATTATTATACAAATCAAGTTATTATAAATCAAAAGAATGTCTCAAGGTTGTAAAAATTTTACCAGACCCACTCTCACAATTTACATTTTAAGATAACAAACAGGATTAGTCAGAAGTTTTTCAGGAAGGAGAAACTGTCCTCAAGCAGTTATATCTATGTTGTTATATAATCTTTAGTACAGAGTTTAAGCTGAGTTGTGTTGTTGCTTAACCATCAGTGCAGGGCTTAAAGGAAAATAAGTTTTATGTGACTAAGACTAAGGAATGTAAAGAAAAAAAAAAAAAGATGTTTGTCCTTTCCTTTTCCTTGAGAATTCCAGACCCCTCTCTCCTCCTCAGGGACCCTGGACTTCTTAGCAACCTGCATAAGAATTGACTCTCTCATTCGCCCCTTTTCTGTTAGGAGCATTATGTTGCCAAGGGAAAGGGGCGTCATTTTCATTCCATAACTACTTCCTGCTGTGATGGGGTGCTATCCCTAAATTGTTGAGGCAGCGTATTCTCTTAACCCTCATATTGAGGGTCTCCGATCCAGGGACCCCAAATAATAGTTGGAGGAGGCTGTGGCACTCTAGGAGCCTGGACCACCATTTGTAACTTAAAAGCTTTCACACTGTTAGAAACAAATTCAGTTATATAGTTACAGATGCAGAGAGCAAACAGGAAAAGCAGAATAGTTAGAATTATTATGATTAAGATACTTTTCCACCATGGGGGGCTAGTTAACATTTCCCAAAGTGAGGTGACTGAGGCTTCAGGAGAATCCATAGCCTGAATCATCTTGTTCATGTGCTTAGTAAAGTGAGGAGCATTAGTACTCATATCTGGTATAGAGTACATCATGAGAAACACTGGGCTGGAAGAAGCACAAGCTGGAATCAAGATTGCCAGGAGAAATATCAATAACCTCAGATATGCAGATGACACCATCCTTATGGCAGAAAGTGAGGAACTAAAGAGCCTCTTGATGAAAGGGAAGGAAGAGAGTGAAAAAGTTAGCTTAAAACTCAACATTCAGAAAACAGATCATGGCATCCGGTCCCATTCAGTCAGTTCAGTCGCTCAGTCGTGTCTGACTCTTTGTGACCCCATTAATCGCACACACCAGGCCTCCCTGTCCATCACCAACTCCCGGAGTTCACTCAGACTCACGTCCATCGAGTCAGTGATGCCATCCAGCCATCTCATCCTCTGTCGTCCCCTTCTCCTCCTGCCCCCAATCCCTCCCAGCATCAGAGTCTTTTCCAATGAGTCATCTCTTCCCATGAGGTGGCCAAAGTACTGGAGTTTCAGCTTTAGCATCATTCCTTCCAAAGAAATCCCAGGGCTGATCTCCTTCAGAATGGACTGGTTGGATCTCCTTGCAGTCCAAGGGACTCTCAAGATCTCAAGATCCGGTGCTATTACTTCATTGCAAATAGATGGGAAAACAATGGAAGCAGTGAGAGACTTTATTTTGAGGGCCTCCAAAATCACTGCATGGTGACTGCAGCCGTGAAACTAAAAGATGCTTGCTCCTTGGAAGAAAAGTTATGACCAACCTAGACAGCATATTAAAAAGCAGAGACATTACTTTGTCAACAAAGGTCTGTCTGGTCAAGGCTATGGTTTTTCCAGTGGGCATGTATGGAAGTGAGAGTTGGGCTATAAAGAAAGCTGAGCACCGAAGAATTGATGCTTTTGAACTGTGATGTTGGAGAAGACTCTTGAGAGTCCCTTGGACTGCAAGGAGATCCAACTAAAGGAGATCCATCCTAAAGGAGATCAGTCCTGAGTGTTCATTGGAAGGACTGATGTTGAAGCTGAAACTCCAATACTTTGGCCACCTAATGCAAAGAGCTGACTCATTTGAAAAGACCCTGATGCTGGGAAAGATTGAGGGCAGGAGGAGAAGGGGGCGACAGAGGATGAGATGGTTGAATGGCATCACTGACTCAATGGACATGAGTTTGAGTGAACTCTGGAAGTTGGTGATGGACAGGGAGGCCTGGCGTGCTGCGGTTCATGGAGTTGCAGAATCGGACACAACTGAGCGACTGAACTGAACTGGTATATATGTACAACATTGGGTATGAATAATAGCACAAGTTCCTCCCTGTAAGGCCGTTAGAATATCTAAAGCCAATCTGCTTTGTAAAATCACCTTTCTAATTTGTATTTGTTCAGCATTAAGGGCTGAAATAGCTTTTTGAGAATCTTGTAAATCTTGTTGAGTACAGTTATTCAGAGCATCAACTTGTAGCATAATATCTATATAGTTCCCAGAGAGGGAATGAATATTGCAGCCATAAAATCATACCAGTGAAATACAGACCTTGCCTAGCGAGTTTTATGTGTGGCAGATGAGCAGGCTTCTCTGGAAGCTCTGAAGATATGAAGCCCTGAATAAAAGGTAAACCTCGGGTGCATCTCCCTATCCAGCAAGGGGAAGCCATGCCTATAGGTAAGAGCCACATATCCAGTAAGTCCTGTTTGGAGCAAACCAGCGTGACTTAGATATCCAGTCCCAATCAGTGCCTAGCCAGGCAAAGGGAGGACCTGAACTGGGATTGGAGAACACAGGAATGATTACATTGCATATTTCTTGAGGCAAAAATACCAATTGTTTCCAATCATTATAATTATGTTGCTGGCTAGCTTCTGGGGATGACTCTATTTGTTCCCAGCATATGGGAACGTTAGATAGTAGGCATCTCTTTTCAGGAGTTAGCCATATGACCTCATCCCATATTTGATAAATATCAGGTAGGAAACCACCAGGTATAGACCCATTTACCTTCTTATGTGCAGAAAAATAGTCATTAAACCAAAATAAAAGTAAGAGTGAAAGTGAAGTCACTCATTTGTGTCTGACTCTTTGCGACCCTGTGGACTGTAGCCCATCAGGCTCCTCTGTCTATGGGATTCTCCAGGCAAGAATACTGGAGTGGGTTGCCATTTCCTTCTACAGGGGATCTTTGCGACCCAGGGATTGAACCCAGGTCTCCTGCATTGCAGGCAGACGCTTTACCCTCTGAGCCACCAGGGAAGCCCAACTGAAATACTGTATAATTAAAGTTGAAAGTCACATTATGTGCATAGTCCCTGAGTGTGTAGTTGTTTGAGTCCCAATTTAGTGTCAGAGGTTCTAGAATCTGTACTTTGGATGGGCCCTAAGCCCCAGAAACTATCAGTACAAAGTTCAGTTTGTTGGGTCAGGCAGGTACCTTTGGTTGTTTTTTTTTTTTTTAATTTTATTTTATTTTTAAACTTTACAATATTGTATTGGTTTTGCCAAATATCGAAATGAATCCACCACAGGTATACATGTGTTCCCCATCCTGAACCCTCCTCCCTCCTCCCTCCCCATACCATCCCTCTGGGTCGTCCCAGTGCACCAGCCCCAAGCATCCAGTATCGTGCATCAAACCTGGACTGGCGACTCATTCCATATATGATATTATACGTATTTCAATGCCATTCTCCCAAATCATCCCACCCTCTCCCTCTCCCACAGAGTCCAAAAGACTGTTCTATACATCAGTGTCTCTTTTGCTGTCTCGTATATAGGGTTATTGTTACCATCTTTCTAAATTCCATATATATGCGTTAGTATACTGTATTGGTGTTTTCCTTTCTGGCTTACTTCACTCTGTAAAATCGGCTCCAGTTTCTTCCACCTCATTAGAACTGATTTAAATGTATTCTTTTTAATGGCTGAGTAATACTCCATTGTGTATATGTACCACAGCTTTCTTATCCATTCATCTGCTGATGGACATCTAGGTTGCTTCCATGTCCTGGCTGTTATAAACAGTGCTGCGATGAACATTGGGGTACACCTGTCTCTTTCCCTTCTGGTTTCCTCAGTGTGTATGCCCAGCAGTGGGATTGCTGGGTCTGAAGGCAGTTCTATTTCCAGTTTTTTAAGGAATCTCCACACTGTTCTCCATAGTGGCTGTACTAGTTTGCATTCCCACCAACAGTATAAGAGGGTTCCCTTTTCTTCACACCCTCTCCAGCATTTATTGCTTGTAGACTTTTGGATCGCAGCCATTCTGACTGGCGTGAAATGGTACCTCATAGTGGTTTTGATTTGCATTTCTCTGATAATGAGTGATGTTGAGCATCTTTTCATGTGTTTGTTATCCATCTGTATGTCTTCTTTGGAGAAATGTCTATTTAGTTCTTTGGCCCATTTTTTGATTGGGTCATTTATTTTTCTGGAATTGAGGTGTAGGAGTTGCTTGTATATTTTTGAGATGAGTTGTTTGTCAGTTGCTTCATTTGCTATTATTTTCTCCCATTCTGAAGGCTGTCTTTTCACCTTGCTAATAGTTTCCTTTGTTGTGCAGAAGCTTTTAAGTTTAATGGGTTAAATGCCCCAACCAAAAGACAAAGACTGGCTGAATGGATAAAAAAACAAGACCCCTACGTATGCTGTCTACAAGAGACCCACCTCAAAAACAGGGGACACATACAGACTGAAAGTGAAGGGCTGGAAAAAGATTTTCCATGCAAATAGGGACCAAAAGAAAGCAGGAGTAGCAATACTCATATCAGATAAAATAGACTTTAAAACAAAGGCTGTGAAAAGAGACAAAGACGGTCACTACATAATGATCAAAGGATCAATCCAAGAAGAAGATATAACAATTATAAATATATATGCACCCAACATGGGAACACCGTAATATGTAAGACAAATGCTAACAAGTATGAAAGGAGAAATTAACAATAACACAATAATAGTGGGAGACTTTAATACCCAACTCACACCTATGGATAGATCAACTAAACAGAAAATTAACAAGGAAACACAAACTTTAAATGATACAATAGACCAGGCAGGTACCTTTGTAAGTTTCCCAGGTGGCCCTAGTGGTAAAGAACCTACCTGCCAGTGCAGAAGAAGTAAGAGACCCAAGTTCAGTCCCTGGGTTGGGAAGATCCCCTGGAGGAGGGCATGGAAACCCACTCCAGTATTCTTGCCTGGAAAATTCCATGGACAGAGAAGTCTGGTGGGCTACAGTCCATGGGGTCACAAAGAGTCAGACACGACTAAAGCAACTGAGCACAAACAGAGATACTCTCAGGGCCAAGGCAGGCTCTGAACTGGCTCATCTCTGAAGGTTATCTCCTGCATTTTGATTAAAATTCTAGTTCCTATCTTGTCAGATCTTTGAAGCCTTTAAGATATTTTTCAAATATATTTTGTTCATCATTTTTAATTGTTCAATGGGAGGATTCCTTTAAATAATCCAGTTTTGTTCTCAAAAATTGGTATTATGACAGTAGCTATAGACTTGCAGTTTAGTGAAAATAAACTGAATTTTCTGTACAACTTTTGATCCATAAGGAGTCAGTGCAGTATTGACAACTCTCAGGTCCATTTTGGTAGATAACAGTAGCTGTAAAAAAATTCTGAATTTCATAAGGGTCAGCTTTATCCTCCCAGCCCCCAGTCTCACTTCTGGGTAGAGTATCTGCGTGGTTTATCACCCAGGGTGAGATACTTCTGAGAGTGGAAGGGGTGCCGTTCATAATGCTGCCTGGACAACAAGTGTGAAGTGGACATTTTCCAGGCACACAGGTAGTAGGGTCGGACAAAGCAATTTCTGATCTAATTCTCTCTTTGTTTAGATATTTATTAAACCAACGTTTATTGCCCAGCAGGAACACAAGAGTTTGAAAAGCCTGCTCTGTAACCCTGAGGTTTCCTGGCTGTCTGTACTTGGAGATCCTCTCACCAGTATCTTTTCTGAAGGATTTGCTCTGTGCCAACGCAGTCATACCACAGAGCGAGGGGTCTGTTGTCCTCAGTCTGCACGAGACACTGGAAACGCAGCACAGCCAGAGCCGCACCCAGGCTATTAGGGGAAAGCCTCCCTAAGGATCCCCGCTGTGGACTCCTGCATGGGGCTCTCCTGCTCTTGTGCATCTCTAAGAGATTTCATCTGATCCACAGGCATGTGTACCTTTAGTGTCACCAGCAGACCCCCGTTTCAGATGTTAGTGTGGCGGGTATGTCTGAGGACCTTGCAGCAACTGCCTCTGGAGCATGGCTTTTCTTACTGGTGCCGCCAGTCACATGGAGGCCCGGGCGCTGAACTGTTAACTGTTTACCCAGTTCTACTCCCTTTGTGCACGCATGTCAACAGTGATTACAGATACAGTGGTGAGACACCTAAGAAAGTGTGTAAAGATCCCTCACAGGGAAGTGTGTTTCACTGTCCCTCCAGGACAGTGACCCCTGGTTCCTTCCCTCCTTTTCATGCCCTTCCTGTATAAAGCCAGTTGGTATTGTTGGCACAAGGGCAATGAATACTAAAGTATGTCATTGAAATTTCTATTGTGTTTAAATGTGATTTATGTAAAACTGCATAGTATTCCATCAGCAATATAGTTGATAAGGTAAATGAAACATGGTTATTTTTATTATTTGGTCTCTAAGCTTAATGATTGGAGAAGGCAATGGCACCCCACTCCAGTACTCTTGCCTGGAAAATCCCATGGACGGAGGAGCCTGGTAGGCTGCAGTCCATGGGGTCACTAAGAGTCGGACACGACTGAGCGACTTCACTTTCACTTTTCCCTTTCATGCATTGGAGAAGGAAATGGCAACCCACTCCAGTGTTCTTGCCTGGAGAATCCCAGGGATGGGGGAGCCTGGTGGGCTGCCGTCTGTGGGGTCGCACAGAGTCGGACATGACTGACGCGACTTAGCAGCAGCAGGAGCAGCAAGCTTAATGATTGCTTTTCAAACACTTTTTTATTTTTTAAAAAATGTAGTTAAGGATACCTTATAAGGACAATAACATGCTTTTAGATTTAAATCAGAAATTCCTGTAACATCTGTCAATTTCTGACTCTTCATTGTATCCTGTGTTGTGGATGTTTTGATATTCGCTCATTGACCCCTTTAAAGGGGCTCAGAGCTAAGGAGCCTCATCCTGACCATGGTATAGGAAGGAATTGCCTGAGGTTGCAGGTGCTTAAAAAGGTAATTGCTTCTGACAAACAGGAGATACATTCTAAAATCTTTCATAATCAAATCTTTTTATCAGTATCCAAAGAGATGGAATTCAGTATTGCTTTGAATTGTACACTCCCACCCCATTGTTACTGATGGTTGTGTAAAATGGTCCAGTTAATTTCTATTTTGCAGGGAAGAGAATTGCAGCTTGTAGATCAAGTGTATCTGAGGCTTCCCCTTAATAAGGACACCCGTCCATCTGACTCCTTGTTCAGTGCTGTCTATAGTATGTTAGCTTGTCTCAGAGTGAGGAGGACCTCTGTTATCTAATAAAATGCAAAAACAGAACTGGCAGGAGAACATAATACTTCTGACCACCAATATGGAATTTTAAAACTTTGGAGAATATCTATTTAGCAAATTTGGTCTCTTGCTTTAAGGGTCATATTATATGACCCTGTTTGCTTATTGACTCTGTTTCTTAGAGAAAAGAAGTTGTGGGTTTCTTTTTCACATCTGTGAGTTAAGTGAAGAAAAATATTTTTTAAAAAACTAATTAATGGAGTTCATTCTTGATGGAACCAAGCAAAGATAAAGAAAAAAATTTTATATAAAAAGCAATCTAGGTTATGGCTATCAATAAACTGAAGCATATTGTGATTATTTATGAGTCTGGTGGTACCTCTAGATGGAACTTCCTATGCCCCCCTTTTAGGAACCAGTTGCTCAGAGAGTATGTAGGGAAACACAGAGTATCTCCCTGGTGTGGTCCTTGGGGATGACTCACCATCTAAGCACATTTCTTCTTAGCATCTCTGCTTCCCAGGTTTCCCTCCACTTTCTGGTGTAGTCTAGCAATGCTTGGGACGTGGATTCTGGGACCAGGCAGGCCCCCTGTTTTCTGTTATGGATGGAATGTTCACTCCCTTTCTCCCCATTCCTACACTGAAGTCCTAACTTTCAATGTGATAGTATCCAGAAGTGGGGCCTTTGAGATTAATCAGGTTGAGATGAGGCCAAGAGGCTGGAGCCCCCATCATGGGATTAGCATCCTAATAAGAGGAGGGAAAACCAGGACTCTGCCAGCCAGCAAGAGAAGCCACCCCAGTTCCAATCTCCAGAACCTTGAAAACTGAATTCCTATTGTTTAAACCATCCAGTCTAAGGCACATTTGAAGCTCAGCTCTGCCACTGGTTAGGTGGGTAAATCTGGGCAAATGTCTTCCTCATCTCTGTTTCTTAGTTCTCTCATTAGTAAAAATGGCTGTAAAATGAGTTATTTCCTATAAATATGTGTATGTGCACTCACATGCAAGCACACACACAAGCCCACATAGATATTCAGACATATAGTCACACATGCATGCTCATTGGCACCCACACACATAACACCCTTCCTTCATTCCTTAGGGAATGAGCTGTGTTTTCCAGGTGTGGGAGTATTTGAAACTCCAGCTGGCCACTCATGGAGAAGGAAGAGTGTAAAGGTTTTATTCCTCCTTCCTTGCTTTGAGCGGTTCCACTACAAACCTTTCCTGGAAGACAGCCTTGTGATGGAATTCTCAAGTGAGAAATGAGAGGGGAGAGATGGGAGTTCAAGTTCAAGGGGAACGTAAATGAGGCAAATTTGATTGTCCTTAGCTTGGGTTTTCCATCACTATTACTGAAACACTGAGTTAGTACTGGGTTGTGTCCATTTCTGTTTCCGGAATGGAGACAGATATGAGAGTTATGTGTAGCAGCCACTCTTCAAAGTTGGCTGTGTGGTGTTTGGCTCAGATGGTAGATAATCCACCTACAGTGCAGGAGTAAAGTGAAGTAGCTTAGTCATGTCCGACTCTGTGACTCCATGGACTGTAGCCCACCAGGCTCCTCTGTCCATGGGATTCTCCAAGCAAGAATACTGGAATGGGTTGCCATTTCCTTTTCCAGGGGATCTTCCCGACCCAGGGATCGAACTCAGGTCTCCTGCATTGCAGGCAAATGCTTTAACCTCTGAGCCACCAGGGAAGCCCTGGTGCAGGAGACGTGGGTTCAATCACTGGGTCAGGAAGATCCCCTGGAGAAGGGAATTGCAACCTGCTTCAGTATTCTTGCCTGGAAAATCCCATGGACAGAAGAGACTGGCAGGCTACAGTCCATGGGGTCAAAAAGAGTGAACACGACTGAATGACTGACACTTCTTTATCTGAGAGGAGAGTAGTTTGTTTGGCCCTTGAAAGGCTGGGATGTCCTGTAGCCATGTGCCTTCTCATCACCGTCTCTGTGCTGTGTGTCACCCCACCCCTCACGCGTTGCCGGTGGGCACTGGAGGCAGGGAGGACGGCGGCGGGGAGGGCTTAGGCTTTGGTGGTAGAGTGAACCTTGGTGATGGCTGTGAGCAAAATCTAAGTACATGGGCAGATGATTCTGTTTCTTGCTTTGACATACTATTTTCCTGAAAGGTGAACTAGTTTCTAGCATTGAGTGTAAAGCATGAGAACACTTAAAAATGAGGAAATGCTCTTTCTCAACTGACAGAACTTTATAGGATGTTTCGTGGTGACTCTATCCCTGAATGTTCTGGTAGCTACTGGTAGAGCAGTTCTTTTACCCCTGTGCCTACCACTGAATAATAGTTTTCTTATGAAACTGTGTTATAGTTGCATTCTTAACCTTTCTTAAAGTAATGAAGTATAGTATGTCAAAAATGTTGCTTTTCTTCTTCCATTTTTAATGTTAAAATGGCTGCCCCAAAACTCACCAATTTTGATGGGTTTTTTTTTTGCTTATCCATTTTATTTATTTGCTTATTTTAAATATAAATTTATTTATTTTAATTGGAGGCTAATTACTTTACAATATTGTATTGGTTTTGCCATACATCAACATGAATCTGCCACGGGTATACACATGTTCCCCATCCTGAATCCCCCTCCCACATCCCTCCCCGTACCATCCCTCTGGGTCATCCCAGTGCACCAGCCCCAAGCATCCTGTATTCTGCATCTAACCTGGACTGGTGATTCATTTCTTATATGATATTATACATGTTTCAATGCAATTCTCCAAAATCATCCCACCCTCTCCCTCTCCCACAGAGTCCAAAAGACTATTCTATACATATGTGTCTTTTTTGCTGTCTCGCATACAGGGTTATCATTACCCTCTTTCTAAATTCCATATATATGCGTTAGTATACTGTATTGGTGTTTTTCTTTCTGGCTTACTTCACTCTATATAATAGGCTCCAGTTTCATCCACCCCATTAGAACTGATTCAAATTTATTCTTTTTAATGGCTGAGTAATACTCCATTGTGTATATGTACCACAGCTTTCTTATCCATTCATCTGCTGACAGACATCTAGGTTGCTTCCATGTCCTGGATATTATAAACAGTGCTGCGATGAACATTGGGGTACACATGTCTCTTTCAATTCTGGTTTCCTCGGTGTGTATGCCCAGCAGTGGGATTGCTGGGTCGTATGGCAGTTCTATTTCCAGTTTTTAAAGGAATCTCCACACTGTTCTCCATAGTGGCTGTACTAGTTTGCATTCCCACCAACAGTGTAAGAGGGTTCCCTTTTCTCCACACCCTCTCCAGCATTTATTGCTTGTAGACTTTTGGATCGCAGCCATTCTGACTGGCGTGAAATGATACCTCATTGTGGTTTTGATTTGCATTTCTCTGATAATGAGTGATGTTGAGCATCTTTTCATGTGTTTGTTAGCCATCTGTATGTCTTCTTTGGAGAAATGTCTATTTAGCTCTTTGGCCCATTTTTTGATTGGGTCGTTTATTTTTCTGGAATTGAGCTGCAGGAGTTGCTTGTTTATTTTTGAGATTAGTTGTTTGTCAGTTGCTTCATTTGCTATTATTTTCTCGCACTCTGAAGGCTGTCTTTTCACCTTGCTTACAGTTTCCTTTGTTGTGCAGAAGCTTTTAATTTTAATTAGGTCCCATTTGTTTATTTTTGCTTTCATTTCCGATATTCTGGGAGGTGGGTCATAGAGGATCCTGCTGTGATTTATGTCGGAGAGTGTTTTGCCTATGTTCTCCTCTAGGAGTTTTATAGATTCTGGTCTTACATTTAGATCTTTAATCCATTTTGAGTTTGTTTTTGTGTATGGTGTTAGAAAGTGTTCTAGCTTCATTCTTTTACAAGTGGTTGACCAGTTTTCCCAGCACCACTTGTAAAAGAGATTGTCTTTTCTCCATTGTATATTCTTGCCTCCTTTGTCAAAGATGAGGTGTCCATAGGTGTGTGGATTTATCTCTGGGCTTTCTATTTTGTTCCATTGATCTATATTTCTGTCTTGGTGTCATTACCATACTGTCTTGATGACTGTGGCTTTGTAGTAGAGCCTGAAGTCAGACATGTTGACTCCTCCAATTCCATTTTTCTTTCTCAAGATTGCTTTGGCTATTCGAGGTTTTTTTGTATTTCCATACAAACTGTGAAATTATTTGTTCTAGCTCTGAAAAATACCATTGGTAGCTTGATAGGGATTGCATTGAATCTATAGATTGCTTTGGGTGGTATACTCATTTTCACTATATTGATTCTTCCAATCCATGAACATGGTATATTTCTCCATCTATTAGTGTCCTCTTTGATTTCTTTCATCAGTGTTTTATAGTTTTCTATATATAGGTCTTTAGTTTCTTTAGGTAGATACATTCCTAAGTATTTTATTCTTTTCGTTACAATGGTGAATGGAATTGTTTCCTTAATTTCTCTTTCTATTTTCTCATTATTAGTGTATAGGAATGCAAGGGATTTCTGTGTGTTTATTTTGTATCCTGCAACTTTACTATATTCATTGATTAGCTCTAGTAATTTTCTGGTGGAGTCTTTAGGGTAACAGAAGCAGAAGATATTAAGAAAAGATGGCAAGAATACACAGAAGAACTGTACAAAAAAGATCTTCATGACCCAGATAATCATGATGGTGTGATCACTGACCTAGAGCCAGACATCCTGGAATGTGAAGTCAAGTGGGCCTTAGAAAGCATCACTACGAAGAAAGCTAGTGGAGGTGATGGAATTCCAGTTTAGCTGTTTCAAATCCTGAAAAATGATGCTGTGAAAGTGCTGCACTCATTATGCCAGCAAATTTGGAAAACTCAGCAGTGGCCACAGGACTGGAAAAGGTCAGTTTTCATTCTGATCCCAAAGAAAGGCAATGCCAAAGAATGCTCAAACTACCGCACAATTGCACTCATCTCACACGCTAGTAAAGTAATGCTCAAAATTCTCCAAGCCAGGCTTCAGCAATATATGAACTGTGAACTTCCTGATGTTCAAGCTGGTTTTAGAAAAGGCAGAGGAACTAGAGATCAAATTTCCAACATCTGCTGGATCATGGAAAAAGCAAGAGAGTTCCAGAAAAACATCTACTTCTGCTTTATTGACTATGCCAAAGCCTTTGACTGTGTGGATCACAATAAACTGTGGAAAATTCTGAAAGAGATGGGAATACCAGACCACCTGACCTGCCTCTTTCAAAACCTATATGCAGGTCAGGAAGCAACAGTTAGAACTGGACATGGAACAACAGACTGGTTCCAAATAGGAAAAGGATTACATCAAGGCTGTATATTGTCACTCTGCTTATTTAACTTATCTGCAGAGTACATCATGAGAAACGCTGGACTGGAAAAAGCACAAGCTGGAATCAAGATTGCCATGAGAAATATCAATAACCTCAGATATGCAGATGACACCACCCTTATGGCAGAAAGTGAAGAGGAACTAAAAAGCCTCTTGATGAAAGTTAAATAGGAGAGTGAAAAAGTTGGCCTAAAGCTCAACATTCAGAATATGAAGATTATGGCATCCAGTCCCATCACTTCATGGGAAATAGATGGAGAAACAGTGGAAACAGTGTCAGACTTTATTTTTGGGGGGCTCCAAAATCACTGCAGATGGTGACTGTAGCCATACAATTAAAAGACACTTACTCCTTGGAAGGAAAGTTATGACCAACCTAGACAGCATATTCAAAAGCAGAGACATTACTTTGCCAACAAAGGTCCATCTAGTCAAGGCTATGGTTTTTCCTGTGGTCATGTATGGATGTGAGAGTTGGACTGTGAAGAAGGCTGAGCACCGAAGAATTGATGCTTTTGAACTGTGGTGTTGGAGAAGACTGTTTAGAGTCCCTTGGACTGCAAGGAGATCTAACCAGTCCATTCTGAAGGAGATCAGCCCTGGGATTTCTTTGGAAGGAATGATGCTGAAGCTGCAACCCCAGTACTTTGGCCACCTCATGCGAAGAGTTGACTCATTGGAAAAGACTCTGATGCTGGGAGGGATTGGGGGCAAGAGGAGAAGGGGATGACAGAGGATGAGATGGCTGGATGGCATCACTGACTCGATGGATGTGAGTCTGAGTGAACTCCGGGAGTTGGTGATGGACAGGGAGGCCTGGCGTGCTGCGATTCATGGGGTTGCAAAGAGTCGGACACGACTGAGCAACTGAACTGAACTGAACTGATGTAGAGGATCATGTCATCTGCAAACAGTGAGAGTTTTACTTCTTTTCCAATTGGGATTCCTTTTATTTCTTTTTCTGTTCTGATTGCTGTGGCCAAAACTTCCAAAACTGTGTTGAATAGTAGTGAAAGTGGGCACCCTTGTCTTGTTCCTGACTTTAGGGGAAATACTTTCATTTTTCACCATTGAGGATAATGTTTGCTGTGGGTTTGTCATATATAGCTTTTATTATGTTGAGATATGTTCCTTGCATTCCTGCTTTCTGAAGAGTTTTTATCATAAATGGATGTTGAATTTTGTCAAAGGCTTTCTCTGCATATATTGAGATAATCATATGGCTTTTATTTTTCAAAATGTTGATGTGGTGTATTACATTGATTGATTTGCAGATATTGAGGAATCCTTGCATCCCTGATATAAAGCCCACTTGGTCATGATATATGGTCTTTTTAATGTGTTTTGGATTCTGATTGCTAGAATTTTGTTAAGGATTTTTGCATCTATGTTCATCAGTGCTATTGGCCTGTAGTTTTCTTTTTTTGTGGCATCTTTGTCAGGCTTTGGTATTAGGGTGATGGTGGCCTCATAGAATGAGTTTGGAAGTTTACCTTCCTCTGCAATTTTCTGGAAGAGTTTGAGTAGGACAAGTGTTAGCTCTTCTCTAAATTTTTGGTAGAATTCAGCTGTGAAGCCGTCTGGACCTGGGCTTTTGTTTGCTGGAAGCTTTCTGATTACAGTTTCAATTTCCGTGCTTGTGATGGGTCTGTTAAGATTTTCTGTTTCTTCCTGGTCCAGTTTTGGAAAGTTCTACTTTTCTAAGGATTTGTCCATTTTTTCCACGTTGTCCATTTTATTGGCATATGTTTGCTGATAGTAGTCTCTTATGATCCCTTGTATTTCTGTGTTGTCTGTTGTGATCTCTCCATTTTCATTTTTAATTTTATTGATTTGATTTTTCTCCCTTTGTTTCTTGATGAGTCTGGGTAATGGTTTGTCAATTTTATTTATCCTTTCAAAGAACCAGCTTTTGGCTTTGTTGATTTTTGCTATGGTCTCTCTTGTTTCTTTTGCATTTGTTTCTGCCCTAATTTTAAAGATTTCTTTCCTTCTACTAACCCTGAGGTTCTTCATTTCTTCCTTTTCTAGTTGCTTTAGGTGTAAAGTTAGGTTATTTATTTGACTTCTTGTTTCTTGAGGTGTGCCTGTATTGCTATGAACTTTCCCCTTAGCACTGCTTTTACAGTGTCCCACAGGTTTTGGGTTGTTGTGTCTTCATTTTCATTCATTTATATGCATATTTTGATTTCTTTTTTGATTCTTCTGTGATTTTTTGGTTATTCAGCAGCGTGTTGTTCAGCCTCCATATGTTGGAATTTTTAATAGTTTTTCTCCTGTAATTGAGATCTAATCTTAGTGCATTGTGGTCAGAAAAGATACTTGGAATGATTTCAATTTTTTTGAATTTACCAAGGCTAGATTTATGGCCCAGGATGTGATCTATCCTGGAGAAGGTTCCATGTGCGCTTGAGAAAAAGGTGAAATTCATTGTTTTGGGGTGAAATGTCCTATAGATATCAATTAGCTCTAACTGGTCTATTGTATCATTTAAAGTTTGTGTTTCCTTATTAATTTTCTATTTAGTTGATCTATCCATAGTTGTGAGTGGGGATTAAAGTCTCCCACTATTATTGTGTTACTGTTAATTTCCCCTTTCATACTTGTTAGCATTTGTCTTATATATTGCGGTGCTCCTATGTTGGGTGCATATATATTTATAATTGTTATATCTTCTTCTTGGATTGATCCTTTGATCATTATGTAGTGTCCTTCTTTGTCTCTTTTCACAGCCTTTGTTTTAAAGTCTATTTTATCTGATATGAGTATTGCTACTCCTGCTTTCTTTTGGGCTCTCTTTGCGTGGAATATCTTTTTCCAGCCCTTCACTTTCAGTTTGTATGTGTCCCCTGTTTTGAGGTGGGTCTCTTGTAGACAACATATGTAGGGGTCTTATTTTTGTATCCATTCAGCCAGTCTTTGTCTTTTGGTTGGGGCATTCAACCCATTTACGTTTAAGGTAATTATTGATAAGTATGATCCCGTTGCCATTTACTTTTGTTTTGGGTTTGAGTTTATACACCCTTTTTGTGTTTCCTGTCTAAAGAAGATCCTTTAGCATTTGTTGCAGAGCCGGTTTGGTGGTGCTGAATTCTCTCAGCTTTTGCTTATCTGTAAAGGTTTTGATTTCTCCTTCATATTTGAATGAGATCCTTGCTGGGTACAGTAATCTGAGCTGTAGGTTATTTTCTTTCATCACTTTAAGTATGTCCTGCCATTCCCTCCTGGCTTGAAGAGTTTCTATTGAAAAGTCAGCTGTTATCCATATGGGTATCCCTTTGTGTGTTATTTGTTGTTTTTCCCTTGCTGCTTTTAATATTTTTTCTTTGTGTTTGATCTTTGTTAATTTGATTAATATGTGTCTTGGGGTGTTTCACCTTGGGTTTATCCTGTTTGGGACTCTCTGGGTTTCTTGAACTTGGGTGACTATTTCCTTCCCCATTTTAGGCAAGTTTTCAACTATTATCTCAAGTGTTTTCTCATGGTCTTTCTTTTTGTCTTCTTCTTCAGGGACTCCTATGATTCGAATGTTGGGGCATTTAATATTGTCCTGGAGGTCTCTGAGATTGTCCTCATTTCTTTTAATTCCTTTTCCTTTTTTCCTTTCTGATTCATTTATATCTACCATTCTATCTTCTGCTTCACTAATCCTATCTTCTGCCTCCTTTATTCTACTATTTTTTGCCTCCAGAGTGTTTTTGATCTCATTATTGCATTATTCATTATATATTGACTCTTTTTTATTTCTTCTAGGTCCTTGTTAAACTTTTCTTGCATCTTCTCAATCCTTGTCTCCAGGCTATTTATCTGTGATTCCATTTTGATTTCAGGATTTTGGATCATTTCACTATCATTATTCGGAATTCTTTACCAAGTAGATTCCCTATCTCTTCCTCTTTTTTTGGTTTGGTGGGCATTTATCCTGTTCCTTTATCTGCTGAGTATTCCTGTGTCTCTTCATCTTGTTTATAGTGCTGAGTTTGGGGTGGCCTTTCTGTATTCTGGCAGTTTGTGGCGTTCTCTTTATTGTGAAGTTTCGTCGCTGTAGGTGGGGTTGTACAGGTGGCTTGTCAAGGTTTCCTGGCTAGGGAAGCTTGTGTCGGTGTTCTGGTGGATGGAGCTGGATTTCTTCTCTGTGGAGTGCAATGAAGTGTCCAGTAATGAGTTATGAGATGTCAGTGGGTTTGGAGTAACTTTGGGCATCCTATATATTAAAGCTCAGGGCTGTGTTCCTGTGTTGCTGGAGAATTTGCATGGTATGTCTTGCTCTGGAACTTGTTGGCCCTTGGGTGGTGCTTGGTTTCAGTGTAGGTATGGAGGCGTTTGATGAGCTCCTGTCGATTAATGTTCCCTGAAGTCAGGAGTTCTCTGGTGTTCTCAGGATTTGGACCTAAGCCTCCTGCTTCTGGTTTTCAGTCTTATTTTTACTGTAGTCTCAAGATTTCTCCATCTATACAGCACCATTGATAAAACATCTAGGTTAAAGATGAAAAGTTTCTCCATAGTGAGGGACACCCAGAGAGGTTCCCAGAGTTACATGGAGAAGAGAAGAGAGAGGAGGGGGTTAGAGGTGACCCGAATGAGATGAGGTGGAATCAAAAGAGGAGAGAGCAAGCTAGCCAGTAATCACTTCCTTATGTGCGCTCCACAGTCTGAATCGCTCAGAGATGTTCACAGAGTTATACAGAGAAGAGAAGAGGAAGGAAGGAGACAGAGGTGGCCAGGAGGATAAAGGGGGGAAACAAAAGAAGAGAGACAGATCCAGCCAGTAATCAGTTCCCTAAGTGTTCTCCACCATCTGGAACACACAAAGAGATTCAGAGTTGGGTAGAGAAGAGAAAGGGGAGGGAGGAGATAGAGGTGACCTGGTGGAGAAAAAGGAGAGTCCAAAGTGGGAGAGAGGAGTCAAGCCAGTAATCTCACTCCCAAGTAAAAATGAGTACTGAAGATTGGGTTCTTAAAGGTACAAAATTGATAACAAATACCAAAAAGCAAAGATTAAAAATCTACAGTAGAGGTTGGATTTTTAAAAATACAATATTGAAAAGAAGGAAAAAAGTCACAAAAATTATAAAAAGAATATATATATATATATATATATATGAAGTTACCTTTAAAAAATAGGGTCTTTTTTTGCAAAGTAATAGTAGGTTATAAAAATGAAAAGTAAAGGAATAATAGAGGACTTAAAATTTTTTTTTAATTACAAAAAAAAGAATGATAGTAAAAATATATCTAGAACTTTCTCTGGTGTTGTTATGGGCAGTGTGGGGTCAGTTCATTTTCGGATAGTTCCTTGGTCCGGCTTATATTTCTCAAGATTTATAGGCCCTTTCCTATGTAGTCTGTACTAACTACAGGGTTTTAATCTATTGCACCTGTCACTTCCAAGGAGGTTCCCTCTGTTTTAGCTTCTTCTGTTTACTGGTCTCTTCAGTGTCTGATTTCTGCCCTGACACAAGAGGGGCTGTGGTGAACACTTTTTTAAGCTCACTTGTTCAGTCACGCTGTGGGGAGGGAGGGGGGCTGCAAACAAATAACACTGGTGTGTGTTTGCAGTGTCTTAGCCACACTGGACCTGCCCTCGCTCAGGGCACATGTGTCCTTCCTGCCCACACTGCTCAGCCTCTATGTTGCTCTGCCAGGAACTGTCCGAGGCCGGCCCTGGCCTGCATGCACCTCCCAATTCTAAGCCACTCAGGTTCAGGCACTCAGGAAGTCCTCAGAGGCGCAGACTCAGTTGGACCTGCACTTTGTGCCCTTTCCAGGTCCGAGCAGCTCAGGTGATGAAGTGTTTGACGAGCGCAGTCACTGCGACTTATCACCTCCCCTGTCCCTGACGCGCGGTTTTCTGGGTGTACAACCGTGGCACCTTCTCAGGCAGATGTTGAGTGTCCAGAACCCCAAGAAGTCTTAGTTAGCAAAGAAGCCTGCTTGCAGTTTGGTAGATTATGTCTCTCTAGGGCTGAGATTGCCCGCTTCTGGCTCTGGCTGCCTGTCCCTGGAGGAGGTGCAGCCGACTAGCTCTGTGCAGTCCTTTGTTCTGTGAGTGGGCCTGGCGGTGTCTTAAGTTAGGGCTTTTCATGTGGTAGCTATCCCACAGTCTGGTTTGCTAGCCCAAGTTAGTTCCCTCAGATTGCCCTCAGGGCATTCAGGCCTGGTCCTTACTCTAAGCAATGCAGCCCACGCCTCCATGCCCAGGCTCTGCTTGCTAGTGGCGGGTGCAGGCGTCTGTGCTGTTTCTCCACTGGGGGAGTTATCGTTGGGCTCGTAATCTGTGGGGTTTAATTATTTATTTATTTTTCCTCCCAGTTATGTTGCCCTCTGTGGTTCCAAGGCTCACCACAGACTTGGCAGTGAGAGTGTTTCCTGGTGTTTGGAAACCTCTCTTTTTAAGACTCCCTTCCCGGGACGGAGCTCTGTCCCTACCTCTTTTGTCTCTTTTTTTGTCTTTTATATTTTCTCCTACCTCCTTTAGAAGACAATGGGCTGCTTTTCTGGGTGCCTGATGTCCTCTGCCGGCACTCAGAAATTGTTTTGTGGAATTGACTCAGCGTTTAAATGTTTTTTTGATGAATTTGTGGGGGAGAAAGTGGTGTCCCCGTCCTATTCCTCCACCATCTTAGGACCGCCCCCTGATGTTTTTTTTAAATGCACACTGATATGACAATATACAGTACAATCTAAGAAAATGATTTCAAATGAGGTTAAAGGACAACTAAGTGCTACTAGAGCCATCCTACAGAAAAAAATCAAACGGACTTTTTGGCCAACCCAATATATTGGCACACAGGTTAAGGTAGGGGAAATTTCGTCACTGAAAATTTAAAATGCATCAAAAATAAATAAAACTTCAGTTCAGTTCAGTTCAGTTGCTCAGTCGTGTCCAACTCTGTGACACTGTGGACTGCAGCACACCAGGCCTCCCTGTCCATCACCAACTCCCGGAGCTTACTCAAACTCATGTCCATTGAGTCAGTGATGCCATCCAACTATTTCATCCTCTGTCATCCCCTTCTCCTCCTGCCTTCAATCTTTCCCAGCATCAGGGTCTTTTCAAATGAGTCGATTCTTTGCATCAGGTGGCCAAAGTATTGGAGTTTCAGCTTCATCATCAGTCCTTCCAATGAATATTCAGGACTGACTTCCTTTAGGATGGACTGATTGGATCTCCTTGCAATCCAAGGGATTCCCAAGAGTCTTCTCCAACACCACAGTTCAAAAGCATCAATTCTTCAGTGCTCATCTTTCTGTATTGTCCAACTCTCACGTCCATACGTGACTACTGGAAAAACCATAGCTTTAACCGGATGGACCTTTGTTGGCAAAGTGATGCCTCTGCTTTTTAATATGCTGTCTAGGTTGGTCATAGCTTTTCTTCCAAAGCGCAAGCGTTTTTTAATTTCCTGGCTGTAGTCACCATCTGCAGTGATTTTGGAGCCCAAGAAAATAAAGTCTGTCAGTGTTTCCACTGTTTACCCATCTATTTGCCATGAAGTGATGGGACCAGATGCCATGATCTTAGTTTTCTGAATGTTGAGTTTTAAGCCAACTTTTTTGCTCTTCTCTTTCACTTTCATCAAGAGGCTCTTTAGTTCTTCTTCATTTCTGCCATAAGGGTGGTGTCATTTGCATACCTGAGGTTATTGATATTTCTCCCAGCAATCTTGATTCCAGCTTGTTTTTCATCTAGCCCAGTGTTTCTTGTGATGTACTATGCGTATAAGTTAAATAAGCAGGATGACAATATACAGCCTTGACGTACTCCTTTTCCTATTTGGAATCAGTCTGTTGTTCCATGTCCAGTTCTAACTGTTGCTCCCTGATCTGCATACAGATTTCTCAAATTGCAGGTCAGGTGGTCAGTTATTCCCATCTCTTGAAGAATTTTCCAGTTTGTTGTTATCCACACATTCGAAGGCTTTGGCATAGTCAATAAAGCAGAAGTAGATGCTTTTCTGGAACTCTCTTGCTTTTTCAGTGATCCAGCAGTTGTTTGCAATTTGATCTCCTGTTCCTCTGTCTTTTCTAAATCCAGCTTAACATCTGGAAGTTCATGGTTCATGTACTATTGAAGCCTGACTTGGAGAATTTTGAGCATTCCTTTGCTAGCGTGTGAGATGAGTGTAATCGTGTGGTAGTTTGAGCATTCTTTGGTATTGCCTTTCTTTGGGATCAGAATGAAAACTGACCTTTTCCAGTCCTGTGGCCACTGCTGAGTTTTCCAAATTTGCTGGCATATTGAGTGCAGCACTTTCACAGCATCATCTTTTAGGATTTGAAATAGCTCAAATGGAATCTATCACCTGGTACTAGCTTTATTCATAGCGATGCTTCTTAAGGCCCACTTGACTTCACATTCCAGGATGTCTGGCTCTAGGTGAGTGATCACACCATCATGATTATCTGGGTCATGAAGGTCTTTTTTGTATAGTTCTTCTATGTATTCTTGCCACCTCTTCTTAATATCTTCTGCTTCTAAATAAAACCTAGGTATAACAAAGTATTTCAGAAAGGCTGATGTATGAAGGGAAGTGAAATTAGGCCCAACACATGTGAATCAAAAAAGCAAGAGTTATGATCTTGATATGAGACAACTTAAAATTCAGGCCAGGAACATTATGTGAACAACAACAAAACAATGAAAACATATTCCTAATACTAACAGCTATAATTCACAATGAAATTATAATAGATTTGAATTCATGTCCCTCTAAATACAGGTGCAACTACATAAGAAAGAAACTATGTAATAATTACAAGGAGAGACAGGCACATTAATAAGAGTTACTTTAAACCACTTTGGTCAAAACAGATCAAGAGGGAAAATACAAATAAGGAAGGATTTAGAATATATAAACAGAAAAGATTATATCATATATACATATTATATATGTATTCTCAAGGTACATGAACTATTTAGGACTATTGACTATTCTCAAGGTACATGAACTATTTAGGACTATTGACTATTAAGTCGCAACAAAAATGTCAAACAATGTCATAACACAAACTTATTTCCTCATCTCATACAGTAAACTATTAATGGATTAAAAAAAAAGTTGTGAACTTATAGCCTATGACGGAGAAAATCAAAGTTTACACACTGAAACTTGGCATGTTCCTTTCATTGTATTACAGATGGTTTTGACTAAAAACTTGGGTCTCACAAAAACTTTTTCCAAAATATTTATATGTACAAAAATCTAAAGAACACACATATTTTTCATGATACACTTAGAATAATTGTGGTTTACTCAACATGTCGTTAATATGTATAAAATGTGGTGGGCTGGTTTATGTGTGTGTTGAGTCATGCTTGGTCATTTGTTCAGTTATGAAGGTTTTCTGTTTTCTCTGTTGATATATATATTTGTATGTAAGGGTTATTTTGATAGCTCATGGTCCGGAGGAATAAAATAACCGATAATCATGGAGGACATATAGGATTTCTCTTATGTGATTGCTTTTAGCTAATTAATTTGACTGCCTCAGGTCTCAGGTGCGATGCACAGAAGCTTCACTTTATCATGCAGCATCTCTTATTGCAGCTCACAGACTCTAGTGGTGGTGCGTGGACTCAGTAGCTGCAGCTTAGTTGCCCCGTGGCATATGGGACTTTAGTTCCTGGATCAAGGATCAAACCCATGTCCTCTGCGTTGGCATGTGGATTCTTTATCACTGGACCAACAGGGAAGTCCTTCTAATGTGACTTTAATGCATAAAATGTTGCTTCTAAAAAAGATACAAGCTTTTCAAATATAATATGGCACTGCCTCTGTTCTAATCCATCCCTTGTTGTTTCTGAGCTTTAACTCCTCATAGCCAGCTGTATGGGGGAGGGAAAGCCCTGCTGGAGTCGCATCCTCCTGGCCCAGCAGGACCAAGCTCACAGCTTGACTCTGGTGGAGGAGACTATGGTCTCTGCTTCTCCCACTCCCCTCTGCCTTTATTACTTTAAGTATCCAGTGCTTTCATCACTTCTGAAGCTGCAACACTCCTCTAATTGAGTTAATGGATCAAGATGCACTTACCCTTCTCATGGCTTGTAAAATTTTTTTTAAAGAACTTTTTATTGTCAGAGCTCTTAACATCCTTGATCACTGGCAATCCATGCAAACTGTGAAACAGAAGACAGGCATCAGTGTGAAGAAAGCTTCAGGTGGAACAATCAGGTGGAGAAGAGGTTTAACCCTCCTTGGGTACCATGAATTTTCCCTACAGCTAGATCAACCATCATGTAATATAATACAAGTTCTAAGTCTCATCTCTCCCCTTCCCCACACAGTTCCAGTTGAGGGTGCTCTATAAACAATGCATGTTTCTTGAAGATCTCATCCAAAGAAATGAACTTTCTCCATCGTCCACACCTACTGCCTCGCTGAACAGACACCTTTACCAATTTCAAAACTATAAGCAAAGAATTATCCTTTGATTATTACAATTTATAGGGTTGTAACAGGAAATGCACCTGTTTCCATATTGTCTATCAATTTAGTGATTAGATATAACCTTTGCCAAATGTCTTTAGATAAATTGGCAGATGTGTGCATTTATTGGCATAAAACCAGGATGTGGCAGTAACATGAGTGTGTTGCCTATTTTTCTGGTATTAAGCAGATTTTTCACATTTATTCAGGTGAGTCATGAAAGAGACAGACTGTGGGTTTCTCTCTGCCGTGGGGGCCTGTTGGGGTTTGTGTTTGTGGCGAGTGTGAAAGCTGCGACACCTGGCAGCTGCCGCATCGACGTTCCCAGCTCAGCTCAGCCTTGTCGATGGGGAGCAGCTGCGGTGAAGGCAGAGCGCCCCTGCTGCCTGCAGGGCATGAAGTCTGCTCTGTGGGTGGGCACTGTTGTTTGAGGTGGTCGGACACTTTTCACAGCTGGTTTATGGCAATTTATACTTTCTGTTTTGTCTTTTTCACACAGCTGTGGTGAACTTGGACAATTCTGTGGTTGACCTGGAGACCCTTCAAGCTCTCTATGAGAATGTGAGTAACAGGAGGTTTTCTGTGTGAGAATGTGACACGCACAGTTCCTGTCAATGTCCGCCTCTGGCCTCACTGCCTCCATGTCCTCTGAGGAAGTTTGATATGGGGGCACTGAATTTACATAAGTCTGGATTTGTTAAAATGTATACTTTCTAGAAATATTTTGAATGAATGAATGGTCTCAAAGTTTTAAAAATTGTGATTCAAAGCATGTTGTATGTGCGGTCTTTCAGATTCCTTCTTTTGAAATATAATCAATGCTTAGGCAGAGGGTAATTTGAGAGGAACATTGTGTGATGTGCTAATGCATTTACTCTTGATATGAAAACCCTCAGTAGCTGCTATTATTGCCCTATTTTACAGATGAGGAAACTTGGCAGAGAGAGTCCACACCACCTGCCCAAGTCACACATGCTGTGTTGTGGTGAGGTGGGATGTGGTTTCATTCTGTCTCTGTTTCTCTGTCTGCCACAGTTTCCTTCACTGAGCGTCAGGACATGGTATCTTTCTCCTGGTACCACTTTCTCTTAGAAAGGTGGCCAGAAACCGGCATGAGGAGAACGGACCAGGGCACGTGCTCTGGGAAAGTGCAGTCTGGTGTTGGGGGGGGTGGGTTGCGGCGGGTGCTGTGTGAAATGACTTTTGCTAGGGCTTAGCATTAAATAACATTGATTCATGTAGTAAGAAAGCGATTCTCTCTTCATTGTGCTTGATTGAATCTAGGAAAGTCTCAGTGTGGCCATGTTTTCTTCCTTGGTTTCTATTCTTGCCTGTGGTCTGCCTGGTATTTAAGCCTCTGTGATTAAATGGGGCCTGATTTGGTTGGTCCTGAGCTTTGCTGACCCTCTTCCTCAACTGTTCCCTTGAGGACAGTGTGTTCCAACTGGGTGTCTGTCCTTAGATTCCATACTTTTAAAGCACATGTCCACATGATGTCCCTGTGAGGCCAGGACCTTCATGGGCAGGTATTTCTCATGAGGCATCACCCAGTCCATGGGTGAAATACACAGCTGTGGTGAACGCAGTGCTGGCACTGGTGCCCACTGTGGGCACAGGCGTGTGACTCATTAATGAACTGGAGAGGAAGGCGTGAGTGTTTTGTTGCCTGGTGGTCACTACATGACGGAAAACTTGGAAAAAATGGAACTGTTTAGCGGTATACAGAGCTTTCATTTCCCTCATCCTTCCTGCCAACCCTCTGTCAACCAAGAACCAGGTGTAAGAAACAAGGAAACACCAGGGAGAACAATGTCTTCAGCGGGTTGTAACCATGTCAGATTTCATTGGTGTATGTGTAACTGTAGCTCGTGCACATATTCCATGCACTTATGTACCTGTCTTTCTGCAGATACATAGTGTATATGTCTGTACATTATATGAAGGCATGAAAGTTTTATTTTAAGCTGGTATATCCATGTCCAGAAACATATACAGAAAAAAACAGAACACTGGGGACAACTGTGTTTATAAGGAGAGTTTATTTTGCAGTGATTTAGAGTATTTTCTTTGGGAGATTTTAGCCTTTAAGGTAAAGTAACTTCACAAAATAGAAATTTCTGACTGTGGACAAACCAGACAGCTACCCAGAATTTCTTACCATCATACTCCATGAAAGGAGAACCAGAACCAACTGAAACTGGTTACATTTGTGCTTTTCTTTATATTGTTGATGTCATTAAATCTGATGGTTCAGGCTTTCACTGTGTCAGGAAAACAATCATTTTGTGGTAGGAGTGGTTCACAGTGATACTGGTTTAGGTGGGAATATTCTGGATTGTTTCGATCACTATCTTCAGTAGAGGAACTTAAAGCACCCATTATGAATAAGAGATGCCTTGTGGCTTCAGCAATACGTGAACCGTGAACTTCCAGATGTTCAAGCTGGTTTTAGAAAAGGCAGAGGAACCAAAGATCAAATTGCCAACATCTGCTGGATCATGGAAAAAGCAAGAGAGTTCCAGAAAAAAATGTCGATTTTTGTTTTCTTGACTATGCTAAAGCCTTTGACTGTGTGGATCACAATAAACTGGAAAATTCTGAAAGAGATGGGAATACCAGACCACCTGACCTGCCTCTTTCAAAACCTATATGCAGGTCAGGAAGCAACAGTTAGAACGGGACATGGGACAACAGACTGGTTCCAAATAGGAAAAGGAGTACGTCAAGGCTGTGTATTGTCATCCTGCTTATTTAACTTATATGCAGAGTACATCATGAGACACGCTGGGCTGGATGAAGCCCAAGCTGGAATCAAGATTGCCAGGAGAACTATCAATAACCTCAGATATGCAGATGACACCACCCGTATGGCAGAAAGTGAAGAGGAACTAAAAAGCCTCTTGATGAAAGTGAAAGAGAAGAGCAAAAAAGTTGGCTTAAAGCTCAACATTCAGAAAACGAAGATCATGGCATCCGGTCCCATCACTTCATGGGAAATAGATGGGGAAACAGTGGAAACAGTGTCAGACTTTATTTTTCTGGACTCCAAAATCACTGCAGATGATGATTGCAGCCATGAAATTAAAAGAAGCTTACTCCTTGGAAGAAAACTTATGACCAACCTAGATAGCATATTCAAAAGCAGAGACATTACTTTGCCAACAAAGGTCTGTCTAGTCAAGGCTATGGCTTTTCCAGTAGTCATGTATGGATGTGCGAGTTGGACTGTGAAGAAAGCTGAGCACCAAAGAATTGATGCTTTTGAACTGTGGTGTTGGAGAAGACTCTTGAGAGTCCCTTGGACTGCAAGGAGATCCAACCAGTCCATTCTGAAGGAGATCAGCCCTGGGATTTCTTTGGAAGGAATGATGCTAAAGCTGAAACTCCAATACTTTGGCCACCTCATGCGAAGAGTTGACTCATTGGAAAAGACTCTGATGCTGGGAGGGATTGGGGGCAGGAGGAGAAGGGGACGACAGAGGATGAGATGGCTGGATGGCATCACTGACTCGATGGACGTGAGTTTGAGTGAACTCCTGGAGTTGGTGATGGACAGGGAGGCCTGGCAGGCCGCAATTCATGGAGTCGCAAAGAGTCAGACATGACTGAGTAACTGAACTGAACTGTGTAATAATATGTGCTTTGTATACAAACAGAACTCATACTAATTCCTGAGTCATGTCCATTAATATACAAGGCCAAAGATGGCAGAACTATTCCTTTTATCCACAGCAACATCCCAAGCACTTAGATTCAGGTAGTACTGGGCACATAGGAAATGTTCAGAAAATATTAAATGCATCAGTCAGTTCAGTTCAGTCACTCAATTGTGTCTGACTCTTTGCAACCCCATGGACTGCAGCACACTAGGCTTCCCTATCCATCACCAACTCCTGCTTGCTCTAACTCATGTCCATTAGGTTGGTGATGCTATCCAACCATCTCATCCTCTGTCCTCCCCTTCTCCTGCCTTCAATCTTTCCCAGCATCAGGGTCTTTTCCAATGAATCAGTTCTTCACATCAGATGGCCAAAATATTGGAGCTTCAGCATCAGTCCTTCCAATGAATATTCAGGACTGATTTCCCTTAGAATTGACTGGTTTGATCTCCTTGCAGTCCAAGGGACTCTCAACAGTCTTCTCCAATACCACAGTTCAAAAGCATCAATTCTTCAGTGCTCAACTTTCTTTATGGTCCACCTCTCACATCCATACATAACTACTGCAAAATCCATAGCTTTGACTAGACAGACCTTTGTTGGCAAAGTAATGTCTCTGCTTTTTAATATGCTGTCCGTGTGGTCATAGCTTTTCTTCCAAGGAGAAAGAGTCTTTTAATTTCATGGCTGCAGTCACCATCTGCAGTGAATTTGGAGCCTCCTCAAAATAAAGTCTGTCACTGCTTCCATTGTTTTCCCATCTATTTCCCATGAAGTGATGGGACCAGAATGTTGAGATTTAAGTCAACTTTTTCACTCTCCTCTTTTACTTTCATCAAGAGGCTCTTTAGTTCCTCTTCTCTTTTTGCCATCTAGGGGGTATCATCTGCATATCTGAGGTTATTGATATTTTTCCTGACCATCTTGATTCCAGCTTGTGCTTTATCCAGCCTGGCATTTTCCTTGATGTACTCTTCATATTAGTTATATGACAAATATCGCCTTGACAATCTCCTTTCCCTATTTGGAACCAGTTTGTTGTTTCATATCTGGTTCTAACTGTTGCTTCTTGACCTGCATACAGATTTCTCAGGAGGCAGGTCAGGTGGTCTCGTATTCCCATCTCTTAAAGAATTTTCCACATTTGTTGTGATCCACATAGTCAAAAGCTTTGGCACAATAGATCTTTTTCTGAAACTCTCTTGCTTTTTCGATGATCCAGTGGATATTGGCAATTTGATCTCTAGTTCCTCTGATTTTTCTAAATCCAGCTTGAGCATTTGGAAGTTCTCAGTTCACATACTGTTGAAGCTCGCTTGAAGAATTTTGAGTATTACTTTGTTAGCGTGTGAGACAAGTGCAATTGTGTGGTAGTTTGAGCATTCTTTGGCATTGCCTTTCTTTGAGATTGGAATGAAAACTGATCTTTTTCAGGCCTATGGCTACTGCTGAGTTCTCCATATTTGCTGGCATATTGAGTGCAGCACTTTCAAAGCATCATCTTTAAGGATTTGAAATAGCTCAACTGGAATTCCATCACCTCCACTAGCTTTGTTCATAGTAATTCTTCCTAAGGCCCACTTGACTTAGCATTCCAGGATGTCTGGCTCTAGGTGAGTGATCACACCATGATGGTTATCTGGGTCATTGAGATCTTTTTTGTGTAGTTCATCTGTGTATTCTTGCCACCTCTTCTTAATATCTTCTGCTTCTGTTAGGTCCATACCATCTCTGTCCTTTATTGTGCTCATCTTTGCGTGAAATATTCCCTTGGTATCTTTAATTTTCTTGAAGAGATCTCTAGTCTTCCCCATTCCATCGTTTTCCTCTATTTCTTTGCATTGATCACTGACGAAGGCTTTCTTATCTCTCCTTGCTAGTCTTTGGAACTCTGCATTCAGATGGGTATATCTTTCCTTTTGTCCTTTGCCTTTAGCTTCCCTTGTTTTCTCAGCTATTTGTAAGGCCTCCTCAGACAACCATTTTGCCTTTTTGCATTTCTATTTCTTGGGGATGGTCTTGATCCCTGCCTCCTGTATGATGTCATGAACCTCTGTAAAGAGTTCTTCAGGCAGTCTATCAGATCTAATCCCTTGAATCTATTTGTCACTTCCACTGTATAATTGTAAGGGATTTGATTTAGGTCATACCTGAATGGTCTAGTGGTTTTCCCTACTTTCTTCAATTTAAGTGAATTTTGCGATAAGCAGTTCATGATCTAAGCCACAATCAGCTCCAGGTCTTGCTTTTGCTGACTGTTTAGAGCTTCTTCATCTTTAGCTGCAAAGAATATAATCAGTCTGATTTCGGTATTGACCATCTTGTGATGTCCATGTGTAGTGTTGTCTCTTATGTTGTTGGAAGAAGGTGTTTGCTATAACCAGTGCATTCTCTTGGCAAAACTCTGTCAGCCTTTGCCCTGCTTTATTTCATACTCCAAGGCCAAAGTTGCGTGTTACTCCAGGTTCTTTTGACTTCCTACTTTTGCATTCCATTCCCTTATGATGAAAAGGACATCTTTTTTGAATATATATATAAAATCATGAGTGAACTGTGCTGGTAGGCTTGGTTTTATGACCTCTTGGATTTTCTGTTATATGGTTTTCATATCCTTTTTGCCTCTTCACACTGATAGATACTCACCATAAGTAAGGATCCATGTTGAACATCGATTCATGCCCTTTACTTTATTGATAATGAGACTACATTGCATGATAATGAGTGGCTCTTTCTGGGAGGGTGTGGATAGCTTACTGTAACCTGATCTGCACAAAAAGTGGTGAGGAACAGAATGGCTGAAACTTTGAAAAGGGTAAATGAAAAAGGTAAATTTGTTACATATGTTTAGAAATCTGGGTCATTAAGGTCAGACTTCCGAGACCTGTTGGCATGTGATGGTCTTCGGTTTTCTAGGGATATGGGCTGAGGTAATGTCTAGTTTTCTGGGTGTCAGACAGCAGTCGTGGATGAAGGCTTCCCAGTTAGGTGATGAATGTACTTTTAGCAAAGCAAGAAACTCCCCCTAACTCAACAGAAAATTGAGCTCCATATTCCCTAGTGGTGAAAAACTAGGGAATCAAAATCAAAATCAAAATTCAAAATCTTCATTTCAGTTTTTTAAGTTCCTAAGAGAGCTGTGATCATTTAAAAATCAGGGTATCTGAATTTTAGAATAGTAGTAATTTAATGCGTATTATGCACCAGACACCACTCTAAGCATCTTACATGTGTTACTTCATTTAATCCTCCAAGTGGCTTACATCCAACTTAGAAGGAAGAAGCACTATTGTTAGAAAAGAGGAAACTGGCCCAGAGAGGTAGTCAGCTCATTACTGGGTGTGACCCTGGTCCCTGACCACCATGCTCTGAAGCACAGAATTTCCTGACTCTTGAAGAGCACTGGACAGGGCCCTCTGGGAGGAGGTAAGACACACTGTGTGGTGGCAGGAACTCGGGGAGAAAAGTGAGAATGTGGCCCAGGTTTCAGCACCAGAAACTCATGGTTGCCCCCAGTGATTTATTGATGCTCCTTCAGCTTCCATTTCCCCATTTCTAAATAGGGTGTCTAATAATTCATAAAAACATCCATTTTTGTCACTGTCAAATGGACATAAAGAGAATTTTCTGGACTATTCAGTACTATTATGCTTTTCTTTTAAATAAAAATAAGCATGAGCATAGAACTTAAAATAACTAAGATTGTCAAATGACAGTGACTATGTCTAAGACTGGTAGTATCAAAGATAGCAAAAGTCATACACCATGGATCTTAAAACTGGACCTTTCCTCAAGGGTCTGAAGATTTTGCTGAATGAAGGAGAATAAATATCTGTGTATTTATAGGCAACATGAATTCATTTTGGAAATACTTTTTTTAAAAATTGTCATATTTAGAAAGACACCACTTTATTTACAATCTTCATTTTAGCATTTGTATTTTATTTTTTAAAACAGTTTCAGAGATACACTGAGGTTGCAGGTACACTATGAAGGACTATTCTTTTTTCTGTATCAGTTGCAAATAAATTGTCAACATTATGCCTGATTGTACCTGAATACTTTAGTGTGTATTTCCTACAATGTAGCAGACACTTAATCATAATACAACCAGAAATATTATGAAATTAACACTGATATATTGCTCTCATCTAATCCTCAGATCCCATTGTTTTGATGGTTGTTCCAATAACATCCCTTAAGACATCCTTTCTGTCTTTCTTTCCTTGGGCACATGCCTCTTTTTGATTTATATTATCATGTGTACATATGTCTTATCTTTCAATTTAACTATAAATACCTTCAGTTCAGTTCAGTCGCTATGTCATGTCCGACTCTTTGCAACCCCAGGGACCACAGCACTCCAGGTCTCCCTGTCCTTCACCAACTCCCAGAGTCTACCCAAACTCATGTCCATTGAGTTGGTGATGCCATTCAACCATCTTATCCTCTGTTATCCCCTTCTCCTCCTGCCTTCAAACTTTCCCAACATCATGGTCTTTTCCAATGAGTCAGCTCTTCGCATCAGTTGACCAAAGTATTGGAGTTTCAGCTTCAACATCAGTCCTTCCAATAAACACTCAAGACTGATCTCCTTTAGGATGGACTGGTTGGATCTCCTTGCAGTCCAAGGAACTCTCAAGAGTCTTCTCCAACACCACAGTTCAAAAGCATCAATCCTTCGGAGCTCAGCTTTCTTTATAGTTCAACTCTCACATACATACATGACTACTGAAAAAAACATAGCTTTGACTAGATGGGCCTTTGTTGCCAAAGTAATGTCTCTGCTTTTTAATTATTTTAATAATTAAAATAACATATTTTAATATGTTGGTCATGACTTTCCTTCCAAGGAACAAGCATCTTTTAATTTCATGGCTACAGTCACCATCTGCAGTGATTTTGGAGCCCCCAAAAATAAAGTCAGCCACTGTTTCCCCATAAATTCCTTACTAGTAGGATTTTCATATTCCATGCTTAGCACAATAGTTTATGTATAATATAATAATTACTAGTTAATTAAAGAACGATCTGAGAGTTGTACTATTTTTTGCTCTTGGTGTGGTTTTATCAATGAAAGAGATGAAAATGGTGAATGTCACTATTTCAAATACTGTACTTTTTGGAAAGATCAGTGTAAAAAGTAATGTTGCTTTCTTAAATATAATTTCAGAAATACGTATTCAAAGATTCAGAACTGATAACTACCTGAATAGAAGTTAATCATTACTATCCCAGAAATAGTTCATCGGATTTTTGTGTGGTTTTTCCCAAACAGTATTTTAAATTTAGTGAGTGGCATTTTGTCGTAGGCAGGCTCAGTGTGTTTGTCTCCTTGTTAATGCAAGTTCAGAGGCTTTTGTCTCAGAAGCTGTTGGAGCTGCTGGAGCAAGTTTTCCTTTCCCCAGGTCGCCTTGACCTTTGAATGCACAGTGGATTGACTGGATGTGTGAACTTTCTTGTCCCAGTTCATTGATCCCAAGGTGAACCAAAGACTTGGACCCAGTTGTAGTTTATTTATTTTGTGCGCAATGCAGAACGCAGTTCTCCATGTTTTTCAGTTGTTAAAGCCTCTGTGTTTACCTGTGACTCACAGAAATGAGGTGGCAGCCATGTGACCACGTGTCTGTGTGGACCTCTGGGGCCCTTCCTGTGTCTCTCCCCCCTCCAGTCTTTACAGCTGGAGCGGAGCTGCATTAAATAGGCTGAAGTTGTGTTTCTGCCTGAGATGAGGTGAGTTTCCTGAACCAACCCTCCTCTCCTGCCCTTACACACAAGGCACAACAGAGGGTGTGGTTCCAGCCACGTGAAACCAGTATGTGTGCCAGTCCCCAGGGGATGGGCTCCAGCTGCTCTTCTCATTCATCGTGTATTATAAGGGGCAGCACCCCAACCCAGTGGACTGCAGTGGACATTGCATGTCTCCTCTGCGCTATTGAAGGTGTGGGGAGAGCGAGTGGACAGGCTAGGCAAGGCCAGCTCAGTGACACGTCCGGGCCCTTTGCAGTATGCCCCCACCCCTGCCTTTCCTGGAGCACACCCAACCCATCGCAGCTGCATCACCACCACTTCCTCTTTATCTAAAAATTCCTGTACTCAGCCGTAAAAAAGAACAGATAGTACACAAATTATATACTTTTGAAAATACTACTGTGGTACAGTTGAAATAAACCCAGGCTTTCAGAATTTATCTGTTATAAAATGTCAAAGAAAGTGTCTATTATATAATTATAAATTAATATTGTTAGTCTTTACCTATTGCAAAATAAATGAACATATAGCTTTTAAAGTGTCTTTTTCCAGTTATATTTCTTTTTACTAAGAATTGTTATGTGAAAATGTCATCTTAACGATGTCCAGCATCAGAGTGGAATGAGATGATCTCTGTTTCTTTCCCCTTCGATATATAATCAGTAAAACATCCATAACTCAAAAAAAGATGCCTCTGCTCAGCACATCAGGTCTCTGGACAGTTCCTCGGATCTATGCATCTGAAAGCAGGTGGGTAGGACATGTAGAGAAAGTGGAGCCTGAGACAGTGAAGGTGGTGCCTATGACCCTGGACTGGCTGCGGGCTCAGCCTGCATCCCCAGGGAGCCTGGCAGCACTGGTCAGGCAGCTTGTATAGGACTCCAGCCTCCTGGCCACTGAAATGCCTGGGCCATGGAAACTGGGTGTCAGGGACTCCAGCCACATGCCTCCTCACCCCCCAGGATTGGTCCTGTGGACCCCACACCCTGGACACACAGGAGGCCCCGGATGTGGTGGAAGTGACCCACATCCCAGTAACACCAGCAGCAGTAATCCAGGTCACCTGCAACACCTGCAGAGGCCATGCAGGTGGAGACACACAAGTGTATGCCACAGCTCCACCTACTGGAAGTAGAAGAAAGCGCTGTAATTACCGACCTTTTAAAATGTTAGCTCCTGGGTTCAGGATGGGGAACACGTATATACCTCTGGCAGATTCATGTTGATATATGGCAAAACCAATACAATATTGTAAAGTTAAAAAATAAAATTTAAAAAAAAAATGTTATCTCCTAGTTAGCTCAGCTGGTAAAGAATCAATATAGTGAAAATGAGTATACTACCCAAAGCAATCTATAGATTCAATGCAATCCCTATCAAGCTATCAACGGTATTTTTCACAGAGCTAGAACAAATAATTTCACAGTTTCTATGGAAATACAAAAAACCTCGAATAGCCAAAGCAATCTTGAGAAAGAAGAATGGAACTGGAGGAATCAACCTGCCTGACTTCAGGTTCTACTACAAAGCCACAGTCATCAAAACAGTATGGTACTGGCACAAAGACAGAAATATAGATCAATGGAACAATATAGAAAGCCCAGAGATAAATCTGCACACCTATGGACACCTTATCTTTGACAAAGGAGGCAAGAATATACAGTGGAGAAAAGACAATCTCTTTAACAAGTGGTGCTGGGAAATCTGGTCAACCACTTGTAAAAGAATGAAAGTAGAACACTTTCTAACACCATACACAAAAATAAACTCAAAATGGATTAAAGATCTAAACATAAGACCAGAAACTATAAAAATCTTAGAGGAGAACACAGGCAAAACTCTCTCCAACATACATCACAGCAGGATCCTCTATGACCTACCTCCCAGAATATTGGCAATAAAAGCAAAAATAAACAAATGGAATCTAATTAAAATTAAAAGCTTCTGCACAACAAAAGAAACTATAAGCAAGGTGAAAAGACAGCCTTCAGAATGGGAGAAAATAATAGCAAATGAAGCAACTGACAAACAACTAATCTCAAAAATATACAAGCAGCTCAATTCCAGAAAAATAAACGACCCAATCAAAAAATGGGCCAAAGACCTAAACAGACATTTCTCCAAAGAAGACATACAGATGGCTAACAAACACATGAAAAGATGCTCAACGTCACTCATGATCAGAGAAATGCAAATCAAAACCACAATGAGGTACCATTTCACGCCAGTCAGAATGGCTGCTATCCAAAAGTCTGCAAGCGATAAATGCTGGAGAAGGTGTGGAGAAAAGGGAACCCTCTTACACTGTTGGTGGGAATGCAAACTAGTACAGCCACTATGGAGAACAGTGTGGAGATTCCTTAAAAAACTGGAAATAGAACTGCCTTCAGACCCAGCAATCCCACTGCTGGGCATACACACAGAGGAAACTAGAATTGAAAGAGACACGTGTACCCCAATGTTCATCGCAAACCTGTTTATAATATCCAGGACATGGAAGCAACCTAGATGTCCATCAGCAGATGAATGGATAAGAAAGCTATGGTACATACACACAATGGAGTATTACTTAGCCATTAAAAAGAATACATTTGAATCAGTTCTAATGAGGTGGATGAAACTGGAGCCTATTATACAGAGTGAAGTAAGCCAGAAAGGAAAACACCAATACAGTATACTAACACATATATATAGAATTTAGAAAGATGGTAACGACAACCCTGTATGCGAGACAGCAAAAGAGACACAGATGTATAGAGCAGTCTTTTGGACTCTGTGGTGGGGGGGGGGGCGGGATGATTTGGGAGAATGGCATTAAAACATGTATCAGATCAGATCAGATCAGTTGCTCAGTTGTGTCCGACTCTTTGCAACCCCATGAATCGCACTACGCCAGGCCTCCCTGTCTATCACCAACTCCCGGAGTTCACTCAGACTCACGTCCATTGAATCAGTGATGCCATCCAGCCATCTCATCCTCTGTCGTCCCCTTCTCCTCCTGCCCCCAATCCCTCCCAGCATCAGAGTCTTTTCCGATGAGTCAACTCTTCGCATGAGGTGGCCAAAGTACTGGAGTTTCAGCTTTAGCATCATTCCTTCCAAAGAAATCCCAGGGCTGATCTCCTTCAGAATGGACAGGTTGGATCTCCTTGCAGTCCAAGGGACTCTCAAGAGTCTTCTCCAACACCACAGTTCAAAAGCATCAATTCTTTGGCACTCAGCCTTCTTCACAGTCCAACCCTCACATCCATACATGACCACAGGAAAAACCATAGCCTTGACTAGACGAACCTTTGTTGGCAAAGTAACGTCTTTGTTTTTGAATATGCTATCTAGGTTGGTCATAAGTTTTCTTCCAAGGAGTAAGCGTCTTTTAATTTCATGGCTGCAGTCACCATCTGTAGTGATTTTGGAGCCCAGAAAAATAAAGTCTGACACTGTTTCCCCATCTATTTGCCATGAAGTGATGGGACCGGATGCCATGATCTTCGTTTTCTGAATGTTGAGCTTTAAGCCAACTTTTTCACTCTCCTCTTTCACTTTCATCAAGAGGCTTTTGAGTTCCTCTTCACTTTCTGCCATAAGGGTGGTGTCATCTGCATATCTGTGGTTATTGATATTTCTCCCGGCAATCTTGATTCCAGTTTGTGTTTCTTCCAGTCCAGTGTTTCTCATGATGTACTCTGCAGATAAGTTAAATAAGCAGGGTGACAATATACAGCCTTGACATACTCCTTTTCCTATTTTGAACCAGTCTGTTGTTCCATGTCCAGTTCTAACTGTTGCTTCCTGACCTGCATACAGATTTCTCAAGAGGCAGATCAGGTGGTCTGGTATTCCCATCTCTTTCAGAATTTTCCACAGTTTATTGTGATCCACACAGTCAAAGGTTTTGGCATAGTCAATAAATCAGAAATAGATGTTTTTCTGAAACTCTCTTGCTTTTTCCATGATCCAGCGGATGTTGGCAATTTGATCTCTGGTTCCTCTCCTTTTTCTAAAACCAGCTTGAACATCAGGAAGTTCACGGTTCACATATTGCTGAAGCCTGGCTTGGAGAATTTTGAGCATTACTTTACTAGCGTGTGAGATGAGTGCAATTGTGCAGTAGTTTGAGCATTCTTTGGCATTGCCTTTCTTTGGGATTGGAATGAAAACTGACCTTTTCCAGTCCTGTGGCCACTGCTGAGTTTTCCAAATTTGCTGGCATATTGAGTGCGGCACTTTCACAGCATCATCTTCCAGGATTTGGAATAGCTCCACTGGAATTCCATCATCTCCACTAGCTTTGTTCGTAGTGATGCTTTCTAAGGCCCACTTGACTTCACATTCCAGGATGTCTGGCTCTAGGTCAGTGATCACACCATCGTGATTATCTGGGTCGTGAAGATCTTTTTTGTACAGTTCTTCTGTGTATAATATCATATAAAAAACGAATCGCCAGTCCAGGTTCGATGCAGGATACAGGAAGCTTGGGGCTGGTGCACTGGAATGACCCAGAGGGATGATATGGGGAGGGAGGTGGGAGGGGGGTTCAGGATGGGGAACACGTGTACACTCGTAGCGGATGCATGTTGATGTATGGCCAAACCAATACAATATTGTAAAGTAAAAAAATAAATAAATACAAATAAAATAATTATAATAAAAAAAAAAAAGAATCTGCCTGTGATGTAGGAGCCCCTGGTTCAATTCCTGGGTCAGGAAGATCCCCTGAAGAAGGGATAGGCTACCCACTCCAGTATTCTTGGGCTTCCCTGGTGGCTCAGCTGGTAAAGAATCCACCCGCAATGCGGCAGTTCTGGGTTTGATCCCTGGGTTGGGAAGATCCCCAGGAGAAGGGAAAGGCTGCCCACTCCAGTATTCTGGCCTGGAGAATTCCATGGACTGTATAGTCCATGGGGTCGCAAAGAGTCAGACACGACTAAGCGACTTTCCCTTCCCTTAAATGTTAGAATCAAGTTAAAAAAAGCTTTACCTAAAGAAGAACGGTGTTACCTACTTCACATGTGCCTGCAGAGGAACAGCTCATCCAGCACCATGAAACCAAGGTAACATTGTGTTTCAAAAAGGAAACAACAGTCCTCCAGGAAAAAAACTTAAGAAGTATTGTCCAAGTGAAAAATAATTCAAAATGGCCAATTTGAAGAAGCACAGTAAAACTCAGAAAGGCATTACAATGAGATCAGGAATAATATTATTGTACAGAAGGAATTCTTTACCAAAGAGGCTGAAGCTCTAAAAAAAACCAACAAACAGAAATTCTGGAGCTGAAGAACTCAATTAACAAGATGAAAAATTCATTAGAAAGTACTGGAAACAGAGAAGACCATGTGGAAGAAATAGTGAGCTTGAAGATATAAATCTAGAAATGATTCAGATAGAAGAGAACAGAGAATTAAGATCTTTAAAAAGGGACGACCCAGAGGGATGGTATGGGGAGGGAGGAGGGTTCAGGATGGGGAACACATATATAACTGTGGCAGATTCATTTTGATATATGGCAAAACCAATACAATATTGTAAAGTTAAAAAAATAAAATTAAAAAAATAAAGAAAAAAAATTATATAACAACAACAAAAACAAGATCTTTAAAAAGTAAGGAAATCCTACAGGAATTCTCTGATTCTTTTATAAGGGGCAACAGAGTGATGGGTACCCAGAAGGGGAAGAGAGGGAGAAGGGAGTAGAGCGATTATCTAAAGAAATAATAGCTGAGAACTTCCCAGACAGGGGAAGGAACTGGATATGCAAGTCCATGAGGCTAAGAGAACTCCTAGTTACCTCAACACAAAAAGACCTTCTGCAATACACATTATGTTAAAACTGTTAGAAGTCAATGACAAAGAATTTTAAAGGCAGCAAGAAAAACAAAAAGGAACCCTACAAAGGAACTCCCATTGGGCCATCATCAGATTTCTCAGCAGAAACCCTGCAGGCCAGGCAAGAGCAGAATGACTTTCTTAAAGTACTGAATGATAAAAAATGTCAGCCAGAAATACTCTCTCTAGCAAAGTCCTTCAGGAGAATGAAGATTTCCCAGGGTAATGTGTACAATTGTAAATACCATATGAACGAGGGCATTTTAAGTAGGAATTTCAGGAGAGGGAGAAGAGAAGCCACGTGGATATTTCAGGGATGATTTCCTGCCTGAGGTATGAGCAAGCCTGATGTGTTCAAGGACTAGTAGGGAGGCCCAAAGGAAATGGTATGAGGGAGGGAAATAGCTGGAGGTGATGCAGAGTACATCATGAGAAACACTGGGCTGGAGGAAGCACAAGCTGAAATCATGATTGCTGGGGAAAATATCAATAACCTCAGATATGCAGATGACACCACCCTTATGGCAGAAAGTGAAGAGGAACTAAAGTACCTCTTGATGAAAGTGAAAGAGGAGAGTGAAAAAGTTGACTTAAAGCTCAACATTCAGAAAACTAAGATCATGGCATCCAGTCCCATCACTTCATGGCAAATAGATGGGGAAACAGTGGAAACAGTGGCTGACTTTATTTGGGGGGGCTCCAAAATCACTGCAGATGGTGATTGTAGCCATGAAATGAAAAGACACTTACTCCTTGGAAGGAAAGTTATGACCAACCTGTCTATTAAAAAGCAGAAATATTACTTTGTCAACAAAGGTCCATCTAGTCAATGCTATGGTTTTTCTAGCAGTCATGTATGGATGTGAGAGTTGGACTGTAAAGAAAGCTGAGTGCCGAAGAATTGATGCTTTTGAATTGTGGTTGTTGGAGAAGACTCTTGAGAGTCCCTTGGACTGCAAGGAGATCCAACCAGTCCGTCCAAAAGGAGATCAGTCCTGAATGTTCACTGGAAGGACTGAGGTTGAAGCTGAAACTCCAATACTTAGGCCACCTGATGCGAAGAGCTGAGTCATTTGAAAAGATGCTGATGCTGGGAAAGATTGAAGGCAGGAAGAGAAAGGGACAACAGAGGATGAGATGGTTGGATGGCATCACTGACTCAATGGACATGAGTTTGGATGGACTCCAGGAGTTGGTGATGGACAGGGAGGCCTGGCATGCTGCGGTCCCTGGGGTCGCGGAGTCAGACACAACTGAGCGACTGAACTGAACTGATCAGAGATGTGGTGAAGTACCAGCTCCTCGAAGATGCTGAAGCACTGGGGGCCATTGTCATGGAACAGGATGCCAAGGCATATGCCAGGGAGTATTAGGTGAGCCCTGGCTGGCGCAGGTGCCAAGTGCCAAGTGCTCAATCACTTGAGCAGCAGGGAAAGAACAGACCAACCCCTGCGTGCCAGGATCAGGAAGAGCACCTTTCAGCCGGCTGTGTGCCTCTAGCACCCTCTACTGGCAGAGCTTAACATTGTGTTCATATGGCAAAAGGCAAGATGCTGAAAGGCCTGTCCACTATGTGAAGAATGGGGTCAGTAGGGTAAACTGAGGGCTGAGAGTCAATAACTGGCATGGACAGTAGGGGGGCGTTGAGACTTGGGAGGTTTGTTCTTATTTTGCATGTAAGTCCCATGTCACTTGTGACTCCGTAAGACTCAAGTCTTGCTCATATGAAGGTGCCTCTGGAAGGAAAAATTTATCTGTGCACTTGGATCTGGCTTGGGGTCTCCTTGGAAATCTTTCAAACTTTATTATGCGATATAACTGTAAATATTCATTTCAGGTCTGAAACAGTATTGGAAAGATATCTGAATAGAGTCTTAAATTTGCCATAATGTTTAATAATGGTATTTTTAAATTTTTATTTATTTTTAACTGAAGGATGATTGCTTTACAGAATTTTGTGGTTTTCTGTCAAACCTCAACATGAATCAGCCATAGGTATACATGTATCCTCTCCCTTTTGAATCTCCCTCCCCATCCCACCCCTCTAGGTTGATACAGAGCCCCTGTTTGAGTTTCCTGAGCCATACAGCAATTTCCCACTGGCTATCCATTTTATGAATGGCAATGTAAGTTATTCTCTCCATACATCTCAGCCTCTCCTCCCCTCTCCCCCTGTCCAAAAGTCCATTCTCTATGCCTGTTTCTCCATTGCTGCTGCTGCTGCTGCTAAGTCGCTTCAGTCGTGTCCAACTCTGTGTGACCCCATAGATGGCAGCCCACCAGGCTCCCTCGTCCCTGGGATTCTCCAGGCAAGAACACTGGAGTGGGTTGCCATTTCCTTCTCCAATGCATGAAAGTGAAAAGTGAAAGTGAAGTCACTCAGTCATGTCCAACTCTTAGCGACCCCATGGACTGCAGCCTACCAGGCTCCTCCATCCATGGTATTTTCCAGGCAAGAGTACTGGAGTGGGGTGCCATTGCCTTCTCTGCTATTTCTCCATTCAGATCAGATCAGTCGCTCAGTCGTGTCCGACTCTTTGCGACCCCATGAATCGCAGCACACCAGGCCTCCCTGTCCATCACCAACTCCCAGAGTTCACTCAGACTCACGTCCATTGAGTCAGTGATGCCATCCAGCCATCTCATCTTCTGTCGTCCCCTTCTCCTCCTGCCCCCAATCCCTCCCAGCGTCAGAGTCTTTTCCAATGAGTCAATTCTTCGCATGAGGTGGCCAAAGTACTGGAATTTCAGCTTTAGCATCATTCCTTCCAAAGAAATCCCAGGGCTGATCTCCTTCAGAATGGACTGGTTGGATCTCCTTGCAGTCCAAGGGACTCTCAAGAGTTTTCTCCAACACCACAGTTCAAAAGCATCAATTCTTCGGCACTCAGCCTTCTTCACAGTCCAACTCTCACATCCATACATGACCACAGGAAAAACCATAGCCTTGACTAGATGGACCTTTGTTGGCAAAGTAATGTCTCTGCTTTTCAATATGCTATCTAGGTTGGTCATAACTTTCCTTCCAAGGAGTAAGCATCTTTTAATTTCATGGCTGCAGTCACCATCTGTAGTGATTTTGAGGAGCCCAGAAAAATAAAGTCTGACACTGTTTCCACTGTCCATCTATTTGCCATGAAGTGATGGGACCGGATGCCATGATCTTCGTTTTCTGAATGTTGAGCTTTAAGCCAACTTTTTCACTCTCCACTTTCACCTTCATCAAGAGGCTTTTGAGTTCCTCTTCACTTTTTGCCATAAGGGTGGTGTCATCTGCATATCTGAGGTTATTGATATTTCTCCTGGCAATCTTGATTCCAGCTTGTTTCTTCCAGTCCAGCCTTTCTCACGATGTACTCTTCATATAAATTAAATAAACAGGGTGATAATATACAGCCTTGACAAACTCCTTTTCCTATTTGGAACCAATCTGTTGTTCCATGTCCAATTCTAACTGTTGCTTCCTGACCTGCATACAAATTTCTCAAGAGGCAGATCAGGTGGTCTGGTATTCCCATCTCTTTCAGAATTTTCCACAGTTTATTGTGATCCACAGAGTCAAAGGCTTTGGCATAGTCAATAAAGCAGAAATAGATGCTTTTCTGGAACTCACTTGCTTTTTCCATTCTTCAGATTCCATTTTTCTAGATTCTGTATATATGCATTAGTATATGATATTTATCTTTCTCTTTCTGACTTACTTCACTCTGTATAATAGTCTCTAGGTTCATCCATTTCATTAGAACTGACTCAAATATGTTCCGTTGTATGACTGAGTAATATTCCAATATGTATATGTACCACAGCTTCTTTATCCATTCATCTGTTGATGGACATGTAGGCTGCTTCCATGTTCTAGCTGTTGTAAATAAATAGTGCTGCAATGAATGGGATACACATGTCTTTTTCAATTTTGTTTTCCTCAGGGTATATGCCTAGGAGTGGGATTGCTGGGTCATATGGTGGTTTTAGTCCTAGTTTAAAAAAAAAAAAAAAAAAAAAAAGAAATCTCCATACCATCTCCTGTAGTGGCTGTATGTATTTACATTCCCTCCAACAGTGTAAGAGCGTTCCCTTTTCTCCACACCCTCTCCAGCATTTATTGTTTGTAGACCTTTTTGATGATGGCCATTCTGACTGGTATGAGATGATATCTCACTGTAGTTTTCATTTGCCTTTCTCTAATAATGACCGATGTTGAGCATCTTTTCATATGTTTGTTAGCCACCTGTATGTCTTCTTTGGAGAAACATCTGTTTAGGTCTTTTCCTCACTTTTTGATTGGGTTGTTTGTTTTTCTGGTATTGAGTTGTATGAGCTGCTTGTATATTTTGGAAATTAATTCTTTGTCAGTTGTTTCATTTGCTATTATTTTCTCCCATTCTGAGAGTTGTCATTTCAACTTGCTTATAGTTTCCTTTGCTGTGCAAAAGCTTCTAAGTTTAATCAGGTCCCACTTGTTTACTTTTGTTTTGAATTTCCATTACTCTAAGAGGTGGGTCATAGAGGATCTTGCTTTGATTTATGTCATTGAGTGTTCTGCCTCTGTTTTCCTCTGAGAGTTTTATAGTTTCTGGCCTTACATTTAGGTCTTTAATCCATTTTGAGTTTATCTTTCTGTATGGTGTTAGGAAGTGTTCTAATTTCATTCTTTTACATGTAGCTGTCCAGTTTTCCCAGCACCATTTATGGAAGAGGCTATCTTTGCCCCTTTGCATATTCTTGCCTCCTTTGTATCTTGTTCCATTGGTCTATATTTCTGTTTTTGTGTCACTACCATACTGTCTTGATGACTGTAGCTTTGTAGTGTAATCTGAAGTCAGGAAGGTTGATTCCTCCAGCTCCATTCTTCTCTATCAAGACTGTTTTGGGCATTTGGAGGTCTTTTGTGTTTCCATACGAATTGTGAAACTTTTGGTTCTAGTTCTGTGAAAAATGCCATTGGTAATTTGATAGGGACCACATTGAATCTGTAGATTGTTTGGTAGTATAGTCATTTTAACAATATTGATTCTTCCTACTCAGGAATATGGAATATCTCTGTTTATGTCATCTTTGATTTCTTTCATCAGTGTCTTGTAATTTTCTGTGTACAGTTCTTTTATCTCCTTAGATACGTTTGTTCCTAGATATTTAATTCTTTTTGTTGCAATGGTAAATGGGATTGATTCCTTAATTTCTCTTTCTGATTCTTCATTGTTAGTATATAGAAATGTAAGTTACTTCTGTGTATTGATATTGTATTCTGTGAATTTGATAAATTCACTGATTAGCTCTAGTAATTTTCTGATAGTATCTTTAGGGTTTTCTATGTACAGTATCATGTCACCTGCAAACAGTGAGAGCTCAACTTCTTTTCTAATCTGGATTGCTTTTATTTCATTTTCTTCTCTGATTGCTCTAGCTAGGACTTCCTAAACTATGTTGAATAATAGTGGTGAAAGTAGACACCCTTGTCTTGTTCCTGATCTTAGGAGGAATGCTTTCTATTTTTCACCATTGAGAATAATGTTTGCTGTAGGCTTATCATATATGGTCGGAGAAGGCAATGGCATCCCACTTCAGTACTCTTGCCTGGAAAATCCCATGGACGGAGGAGCCTGGAAGGCTGCAGTCCATGGGGTCGCTGAGGGTCGGGCACGACTGAGTGACTTCCCTTTCACTTTTCACTTTCCTGCATTGGAGAAGGCAATGGCAACCCACTCCAGTGTTCTTGCCTGGAGAATCCCAGGGACGGGGGAGCCTCGTGGGCTGCCGTCTATGGGGTCGCCCAGAGTCAGACACAACTGAAGCGACTTAGCAGCAGCAGCATAGGTTCTGAGTTGTCATGTTTTCATCATCATTTGTTTTGAGAAATTTTTTGATTTCCCTTTTGATTTCTTCAGTAAGCTGTTGGTTATATAGAAACGTTATTTAATCTCCACGTGTTTTGTTTTTTAGTTTTTTTTTCCCTTGTAATTGATATCTAGTCTCATAGCAAAAAGAAAGCTATGGTACATATACACAATGCAGTATTACTCAGCCATTAAAAAGAATACATTTGAATCAGTTCTAATGAGGTGGATGAAACTGGAGCCTATTATACAGAGTGAAGTAAGCCAGAAAGAAAAACACCAATACGGTATACTAACGCATATATATGGAATTTAGAAAGATGGTAACAATAACCCTGAGTACGAGACAGCAAAAGAGACACTGATGTATAGAACAGTCTTATGGACTCTGTTGGAGAGGGAGAGGGTGGGAAGATTTGGGAGAATGGCATTGAAACATGTATAATATCATGTATGAAATGAGTTGCCAGTCCAGGTTCGATGCACAATACTGGATGCTTGGGGCTGGTGCACTGGGACGACCCAGAGGGATGGTATCCGGAGGGAGGAGGGAGGAGGGTTCAGGATGGGGAACACATGTATACCTGAGGCAGATTCATTTCAATATTTGGCAAAACTAATACAATTTTGTAAAGTTTAAAAATAAAATAAAATTAAAAAAATAAATAAAAATGCCTATGGATATTATAAAATATAAAAAAAAAAAGAAAAGAAAAGATGCTTTATGCAATTTCAGTATTCTTAAATTTAGTGAAGTTTGATTTGTTACCCAAGATGTGGTCTGTCCTGGAGAATATATCGTATGCACTTGAGAAGAAAGTGTATCCTTCTACATTTGGATGGAATGTCCGGAAGATATCAATGAGATCCATCTCATCTAATGTATCATTTAAGACTTGTTTCCTTATTAATTTTCAGTTTTGATGATCTGTCTATTGGTGTGAGTGGGGTGTTGAAGTTACCTACTATTACTGTGTTACTGTCAATTTTTCCTTTTATGTCTGTTAGTGTCTGTCTTATGTACTGAGGTGCTCCTACATTGGGTGCATAGATAGTTACAGTTGTCATATCTTCCTCTTGGACTGATCCCTTGCTCATTATGTAGTGTCCTTCCTTATCTCTTGTAATATTCTTTATTTTAAGTTGTGTTTTGTCTGATATAAGGATTGTTACTCCAGCTTTCTTTTGCTTTCCACTTGCAGGAATATATTTTTCCATCCGCTCACTTTCAGTGTATATGGGTCTTTAGGCCTGAAGTGGGTTTCTTCAAACAATATATGGGTCTTGTTTTTGTATCCATTCAGCCAGTCTGTGTCTTTTGGTTGGAGCATTTAATCTATTTACATTTCAAGTAATTATTGATATATATGTTCCTCTTGCCATTTTCTTAATTGTTTGTGGTTTGGTTTTGTATATCTGTTTCTTCTTTTATATTTCTTGACTATATAAGTCCATTTAACATTTGTTGTAAAGCTGGTTTGGTGGTACTGAATTCTCTTAACTTTTGCTTGTCTGAAAAGCTTTTGATTTCTCCATCAGTTTTGACTGAGATACTTTCCGGGCACAGTAATCTTGGTTGTAGATTTTTCCCTTTAAATATATCCTGCCATTCCCTTCTGGCCTACAGAGTTTCTGCTGAAAGATCAGCTATTGAGCATATGGGGTTTCCCTTGTGTGTTACTTGTTGCTTCTCCCTTGCTGCTTTTAATTTTCTTCCTTTGTGTTTAGTCTTTGTTAGTTTGATTAGTATGTGTCTTGGCGTGTTTCTCCTTGGGCTTATCCTGTATGGGACTCTTTGTACCTCTTGGACTTGATTGACTATTTCCTTTTCCATGCTGGGGAAATTTTCAGCTATATTATCTTCAAAAAATTTCTCATGCCCTTTCTTTTTCTCTTATTCTTCTGTGACCCCTATAATTCAAACATTGGTGTGTTTGATACGGTCCCAGTGGTCTCTGAGACTGTCCTCAGCTGTTTTCATTCTTTTTACTTTATTCTGCTCTTCAGAGGTTATTTTCACCATTTTATCTTCCAGCTCACTGATTCGTTCCTCTGCTTCAGATATTCTGCTATTGATTCTTTCTACAGTATTTTTAATTTCAGTAATTGTGTTGTTTGTCTCTGTAGGTTTATTCTTTAATTCTTCTAGGTCTCTGTTAACTGAGTCTTGCATTTTCTCCATTTTGTTTTCAAGGTTTTTGATCATATTTACTATCATTATTCTGAATTCTTTTTCAGGTAGTTTGACTATTTCCTCTTCATTTATTTGCCCTTGTGTTTCTAGTTTGTTCCTTCATTTGTGTAGTATTTCTCTGCCTTTTCATTATTTTTTTTTAAAACTTATTGTATTTGAAGTCTCCTTTTTCCAGGCTTCAAGGTTGAATTCTTTCATCATTTGGTTTCTGCCCTCCTAAGGTTGATCCAGTGGTTTCTGTAAGCTTCGTATAGGGTGAGATTTATGCTGAGATGGGGAAACAGTGGAAACAGTGTCAGACTTTATTTTTCTGGGCTCCAAAATCACTACAGATGGTGACTGCACCCATGAAATTAAAAGACGCTTACTCCTTGGAAGGAAAGTTATGACCAACCTAGATAGCATATTGAAAAGCAGAGACATCACTTTGCCAACAAAGGTTCATCTAGTCAAGGCTATGGTTTTTCCAGTGGTCATGTATGGATGTGAGAGTTGGACTGTGAAGAAGGCTGAGCGCCGAAGAATTGATGCTTTTGAACTGTGGTGTTGGAGAAGACTCTTGAGAGTCCCTTGGACTGCAAGGAGATCCAACCAGTCCATTCTGAAGGAGATCAGCCCTGGGATTTCTTTGGAAGGAATGATGCTGAAGCTGAAACTCCAGTACTTTTGCCACCTCATGCGAAGAGTTGAGTCATTGGAAAAGACTCTGATGCTGGGAGGGATTGGGGGCAGGAGGAGAAGGGGACGACAGAGGATGAGATGGCTGGATGGCATCGCTGACTCGATGGATGTGAGTCTCGGTGAGCTCTGGCAGTTAGTGATGGACAGGGAGGCCTGGCGTGCTGCGATTCATGGGGTCTCAAAGAGTGGGACACGACTGAATGACTGACCTGGTCTGATCTGATTTTTTTCGTCTGATGGGCAAGGCTGAGTGAGGTGGTAATCCTGTCTGCTGATGATTGGGTTTGTATTTTTTTTTTTTTTTTTTTTTTTTTTTTTTTTTGTCTGTTGTTTGGATGAGGCATTCTGCACAAGGTTCTACTGGTGGTTGGGTGTTGCTGGGTCTTCTATTCAAGTGGTTTCCTTTGTGGAAGTTCTTGCTATTTGATACTCCCTAGGGTTAGTTCTCCGGTTGTCTAGGGTCTTAGATTCAGTGCTCCCACTGCAGAGGCTCAGGACTTGATCTTGAGTTTTGCATGGTTCTGTATATTCTTTACCACTGGTCATGCATTCCTGTCCACTCTCAGCTGGTATTCTGCGTACATTTCTGTGTCTGAAGGTGTATTCCTGATGTATCCATGGAGAGAGATGTATTCCACGTCCACCTCCTCCTCCACCATCTTGTTTTCCGTCTTAGGCAATAATGGTATTTTGAACTGCTGTTTAAGTTTTATCTGGTAGAAAATAGACTAATGTTTAAACTCAGTTTTTCCTAGTAAATGTATGATAAATGATCTTTTAATTAGTGATTTATTTTTTCCTTTTCATTTTTATTGAAATATAATTGGCATACATTGTCATATTTGTTTCAGGGTTACAAGGAACACTTGCCTTTCCACTCCTTGTCCTTGAGAGCAGTACCCATAGCCAGCCTGAATCCTTTGCTGTAAATCCATATTTGCATTTTGCCAGATGCTTCCAGATCGTTGGCATGTTTTGCAGCAGCTGTGTGTGACCTCTGTGGAACAGACCGATGCTCTTGTTATGCAGCCTTGTTGAGAATGTAATCTTTGTTTTCCCCCGATGGCATATGTTTGGCAGGGGGCTTTCTCTTCTAGTTGTCTGTGAATTTGGGGCAGTCTCCAGATCTAAACACTACATAATTTCAAAAACCACAGCCTTGAGGGCCTAGTACTTGTTTCCTGAAAAATTAAATCCTAGCAAATCCAGAGATTCTAAATACAGTATATCCTATTGATTTTTTTAAAAGCAAAAATCTTTACAGTTAACTTTGGGTTATTGACTGCCATTGAGTTCTGAGAGTAAAATCTCTTCAGAAACTATGCAGTATTTATGGTTGAATATATATATTAATTCTAATTCTTAGTACATACGCTTCATATGGCCCAGTGAGAAGTGGTGGACAGAGGTTGGGAGGATGGAAGAGAAGTTGAGGTAGAATGATTTTTTTTCAGTGAATCAAATATTTAACATAAAGTCAGAAATGTGCCTGTAAAAATGTCCTTGTATAATTTTTTTTTCAGAGAATGGTTCAGTTTTCTTTATTTCATATTCAAGAGGCAGAAATAATCTTAAATAGTACGACAAAAGCAAACCTTGGAAGTAAGTCCTATTAGAAGGTTAGTCCAAGAAAAGATATTAAAAAGAAAAGGGAAAAAAATCCACATCCCTTTGTAATTAAACAACTAATCCAATTAGAAGGAGGGAAAAAAGCGGGCAAAGTAGAAAGAATTAGAGGTTTACATTTACACTTTTCAAGACTGGATTTCATAGGCAGGCTTCATAGTTGGAGTGATCTTTGCTTAGTGTCCTGGTTGACAGATTGTAAACCTCAGTATGGAAACGGATCCAGCACACAGCAGAGGACAGAGCATCCTCAAAGGTGTGCGCCGTGGTACCTTAGGAAAAGTGAACTAGATTGACTGTCTGTTCCCATCACTTCCTAGAGGTCTTTACTGTTTTAGGAAACATTTAATCATTAGTTTCTTCAAATAAGTGTAATAGGATTACTGATGTTCTCCACAGTTCAGTTCAGTCGCTCAGTCGTGTCCAACTTTTTGTGACCCCATTAATTGCTGCACACCAGGCCTCCCTGTCCATCATCAACCTGTGGAGTTCATTCAAACTCATGTCCATCAAGTCGGTGATGCCATCCAGTCATCTCATCCTCTGTCATCCCTTTCTCCTCGTGTTCCCAATCCCTCCCAGCATCAGAGTCTTTTCCAATGAGTCAACTCTTCGCATGAGGTGGCCAAAGTACTGGAGTTTCAGCTTTAGCATCAGTCCCTCCAACGAACATGCAGGACTGATCTCCTTTAGAATGGACTGGTTGGCTCTCCTTGCAGTCCAAGGGACTCTCAAGAGTCTTCTCCAACACCACAGTTCAAAAGCATTGATTCTTTGGCGCTCAGCTTTCTTCACAGTCCAACTCTCACATCCATACATGACCACTGGAAAAACCACAGCATTGACTGGATGGATATTTGTTGGCAAAGTGATGTCTCTGCTTTTCAATATGCTATCTAGGTTGGTCATAACTTTCCTTCCAACGAGTAAGCGTCTTTTAATTTGATGGCTGCAGTCACCATCTGCGGTGATTTTGGAGCCCAGAAAAATAAAGCCTGACACTGTTTCCACTGTTTCCCCATCTATTTCCCATGAAGTGGTGGGACCAGATGCCATGATCTTGGTTTTCTGAATGTTCTCCACAGTTGTTAAATCGCTCAGTCCAACTCTTTGTGACCCCATTAACTTCAGCATGCCAGGCTTCCCTATCCGTTACCATCTCCAGGAGCTTGCTCAAACTCATGTCCATTGAGTCAGTGATGCCATCCAACCATCTCGTCCTCTGTCATCCCCTTCTACTCCTGCCTTCAATCTTTCCCAGCATCAGGGTCTTGTCTAATGAGTTGGCTCTTCGCATCAAGTGGCCAAAGTATTGGAGCTTCAGCATCAGTCCTTCCAGTGAATATTCAGGATTGATTACCTTTAGGATTGACTGATTTGATCTCCTTGCAGTCCAAGGGACTCTCAAGAGTTTTGTCTAACACCACAGGTCAAAAGCATCAATTCTTTAGCCCTCAGCTTTCTCTATGGTCCAACTCTCTCATCCCTACAAAGCCTTAGCTTTAACTAGACAAACCTTTGTTGACAAAGTAGTCTCTGCTTCCTAATACGCCATCTAGGCCTATCGTAGCCTTCCTTCCAAGGAGCAAATGTCTTTTAATTTCATGACTATAGTCACCACCTGCAGTGATATTGGAGCCCAAGAAAATAAAGTTCCCCACAGAGCTGTTTGAAAACTGTACTCTTGCATTTCATTGCATTTTGGGTTGGTTCCTAGAATCTGTGTTCCTCATTTTCAAGTATGAACGTGCTTAAGGTGAATGTCAGAATGAAAAAGAAAGCCTATTGATCTCGGATCACTTAACATATTGATGCTGTGGACTCAGTAAAATCCAGACATTATGTTTCTTTCTACTCATCTGAGACATAACATCACCTTCCACGTAATGAAGGTAGCAACTGAGGTTTTAATAACTGTGCTCCTTATAGATAAATGGCTTCCAGGGAATTCCTGGAAAATGAAAGTTAGAATGATAACTCGGCTTCACTGGAAATGAATGACATGGGAATGTTCACATACTTTTTACCTGATTTTAATTTGAGATTCTAATTTGATTGGTAAAATCCAAGGGTAGGCACGTTGGAGAACAGCTCTCCCAGCTGTCTGCCCTCCAGCCACTTGGTGTCTGCTTCTCAGAACCTCCTTGTCCACTCCTAGAACTCCATTGACAAGCTGCTCTCAGATGGAAGCTTCTGCCTACCATCTCCTCCTCAGAAGCATTTTTCATCCCCTCCTTCCTCCTCATTCATTCTTCCAGGTCAAAGGCCCTCCTATTATAAATTCAGAGCAACCTCACCCTTAGAGCACTTAGCCTGGATGTTCTACACACAGCCCCAGCACTTACTGTCCTCTCCTCCAACATCATGTAAGTTCTATGTCTGCTTCTTTTCCTTAGTAACATATTCCCACTGGGAACCCACTAAGCATCCCAAAGAAATATTTACCAAATAAATGCATTTACTTATAATAAACATAACACTAGCTTTGACACATTCTCTTAAATAGAATGCTTTTAAAAACATCAAGCTTTTGATCGTTACTTAAGTGATGATATATTTTAAGGAGAAAGAGGAACTGTGATCAGATGTTCCACAAAGTTAATCTGAGGATCAGTTTTTACTTTGACATACAAAATAAAGAATTTTGAGCATTACTTTACTAGTGTGTGAGATGAGTGCAATTGTGCGGTAGTTTGAGCATTCTTTGGCATTGCCTTTCTTTGGGATTGGAATGAAAACTGACCTTTTCCAGTCCTGTGGCCACTGCTGAGTTTTCCAAATTTGCTGGCATATTGAGTGCAGCACTTTTGCAGCATCATCTTTCAGGATTTGAAATAGTTCAACTGGAATGCCATCACCTCCACTAGCTTTGTTCATAGTGATGCTTTCTAAGGCCCACTTGACTTCACATTCCAGGATATCTGGCTCTAGGTCAGTGATCACACCGTCGTGATTATCTTGGTCTTGAAGATTTTTTTTGTACAGTTCTTCTGTGTATTCTTGCCACCTCTTCTTAATATCTTCTGCTTCTGTTAGGTCCATACCATTTTTGTCCTTTATCGAGCCCATCTTTGCATGAAATGTTCCCTTGGTATCTCTAATTTTCTTGAAGAGATCTCTAGTCTTTCCCATTCTGTTGTTTTTCTCTATTTCTTTGCATTGATGGCTGAGGAAGGCTTTCTTATGTGTTCTTGCTATTCTTTGGAACTCTGCATTCAGATGTTTATATCTTTCCTTTTCTCCTTTGCTTTTCGCTTCTCTTCTTTTGACAGCTATTTGTAAGGCCTCCGCAGACAGCCATTTTGCTTTTTTGCATTTCTTTTCCATGGGGATGGTCTTGATCCCTGTCTCCTGTACAATGTCACGAACCTCCATCCATAGTTCATCAGGCACCCTATCTATCAGATCTAGTCCCTTAAATCTATTTCTTACTTCCACTGTATAATCATAAGGGATTTGATTTAGGTCGTACCTGAATGGTCTGCTGGTTTTCCCTACTTTCTTCAATTTAAGTCTGAATTTGGCAAGAAGGAGTTCATGATCTGAGCCACAGTCAGCTCCTGGTCTTGTTTTTGTTGACTGTATAGAGCTTCTCCATCTTTGGCTGCAAAGAATATAATCAATCTGATTTCGGTGTTGACCATCTGGTGACGTCCATATGTAGAGTCTTCTCTTGTGTTGTTGGAAGAGGGTGTTTGCTATGACCAGTGCATTTTCTTGGCAAAACTCTATTAGTCTTTGCCCTGCTTCATTCCGTATTCCAAGGCCAAATTTGCCTGTTACTCCAGGTGTTTCTTGACTTCCTACTTTTGCATTCCAGTCCCCTAAATGAAAAGGACATCTTTTCCGGGTGTTAGTTCTAAAAGGTCTTGTAGGTCTTCATAGAACCATTCAACTTCAGCTTCTTCAGCATTACTGGTTGGGGCATAGACTTGGATTACTGTGATATTGAATGGTTTGCCTTGGAAATGAACAGAGATCATTCTGTCGATTTTGAGATTGCATCCAAGTACTGCATTTTGAACTCTTTTGTTGACCATGATGGCTACTCCCATTTCTTCCGAGGGATTCCTTCCTGCAGTAGTAGATAAAATGGTCATCTGAGTTAAATTCACCCATTCCGGTCCAATTTAGTTCGCTGATTCCTAGAATGTTGACGTTCACTCTTGCCATCTCCTGTTTGATCACTTCCAGTTTGCCTTGATTCATGGACCTGAAATTCCATGCTCAAAATTCTCCCAGCCAGGCTTCAGCAGTACATGAACCGTGAACATCCAGATGTTCAAGCTGGTTTTAGAAAAGGCAGAGGAACCAGAGATCAAATTGCCAACATCCACTGGATCATCGAAAAAGCAAGAGAGTTCCAGAAAAAAAACATCTATTTCTGCTTTATTGACTCTGCCAAAGCCTTTGACTGTGTGGATCACAATAAACTGTGGAAAACTCTGAAAGAGATTGGAATACCAGACCACCTGACCTGCCTCTTGAGAAATTTGTATGCAGGTCAGGAAGCAAGAGTTAGAACTGAACATGGGACAACAGACTGGTTCCAAATAGGAAAAGGAGTATGTCAAGGTTGTATATTGTCACCCTGTTTATTTAACTTACATGCAGGGAACATTATGAGAAACGCTGGGCTGGAAGAAGCACAAGCTGGAATGAAGATTGCTGGGAGAAATACCAATAACCTCAGATATGCAGATGACACCACCCTTATGGCAGAAAGCGAAGAGGAACTAAAAAGCCTCTTGATGAAGGTGAAAGAGGAGAGTGAAAAAGTTGGCTTAAAACTCAACATTCAGAAAACAAAGATCATGGCATCTGGTCCCATCACTTCATGGGAAATAGATGGAGAAACAGTGGAAACAGTGTCAGACTTTATTTTGGGGAGCTCCAAAATCACTGCAGATGGTGACTGCAGCCATGAAATTAAAAGACGCTCCTTGGAAGGAAAGTTATGACCAACCTAGATAGCATATTCAAAAGCAGACATTACTTTGCCAACAAAGGTCCGTCTAGTCAAGGCTATGGTTTTTCCAGTGGTCATGTATGGATGTGAGAGTTGGACTGTGAAGAAAACTGAGCGCTGAACAATCGATGCTTTTGAACTGTAGTGTTGGAGAAGACACTTGAGAGTCCTGGAGACTGCAAGGAGATCCAACAAGTCCATTCTGAAGGAGATCAGCCCTGGGATTTCTTTGGAAGGAATGATGTTGAAGCTGAAACTCCAGTACTTTGGCCATCTCATGCGAAGAGTTGACTCATTGGAAAAGACTCTGATGCTGGGAGGGATTGGGGGCAGGAAGAGAAGGGGATGACAGAGGATGAGATGGCTGGATGGCGTCACTGACTCAATGGACGTGAGTTTGGGTGAACTCCGGGAGTTGGTGATGGACAGGGAGTCCTGGCATGCTGCAATTCATGGGGTCACAAAGAATCGGACACGACTGAGTGACTTAACTGAACTGATGAAATAGACTCTCACTTTCTCATAATCGTGACAGGAAGTCAGGTCTCTGGCAGTACGTCCCCTGCATAAAGCACAGCTGAGAGCTGCCTGGGTTGACCTCCTGTGTTTCTCCAGTGCATCACAATCACTGGCTTCCTTGTGCTTCCCCAGGGGCCTGAAGAGAGACTGTATTCATGGCTCTATGGAGCTTCCTTCTGCTCCGGACCTTCTTTTCCCCTCCTGCCCTCTCTCATTTCAAATGACCAGGCACTCTCAGGAATTAATCCCTGGATGTTGACTGCATCACTCCATGTTGCAACATTTGCTTTTGAAGGTCCAGTGTTACCACTTTCCTTTCCTTTTGGAGTCTCTTTATTGAGTGAGCTTCCTGCAAAAGGATGAATCATCCCAGATGGATAATCCTTAGACCAGCCTGCTAATTCTCAATCCTGTCCATTCAGTGCCTCCTTTTCCTAACAAATACGTTATTGTCGACTGAAAAATATGTGCAGCCTATAAGTTGAGAACTATGTTTTACTTGGCAGACATTCTGAGGACATAAGCCTGGGATACAGCCTCTCAGAGAGCTCTGAGTGACTGCCCCAAGAGGTAAGGATATATAAAAGGAAAAAGCAATGGTACCCCATTCCAGTACTCTTGCCTGGAAAATCCCATGGACGGAAGAGCCTGGTGGGCTGCCGTCCATGGGGTCGCTGAGGGTCGGACACGACTGAGCGACTTCACTTTCACTTTTCACTTTCATGCATTGGAGAAGGGAATGGCAACCCACTCCAGTGTTCTTGCCTGGAGAATCCCAGGGACGGGAGAGCCTGGTGGGCTGCTGTCTATGGGGTCGCACAGAGTCAGACATGACTGAAGTGACTTAGCAGCAGCAGCAGAACATCAAAAGGTGACTGCTAATCACAAAAACAGACATCTCAAGTTAATAACCTCAGTGCTTCTCTGTGTATAGGAAGATGCAAGAGTCTGGGTTCACTGAAGCATCCCTTTGATGTGCACCCTAACTACTTAAGCCAGTGTCCTGTTTTACTCCCTCCCATATCCTCTCAGGGCTCACAGAGGAGGCGGCTGTAGTGGCTGAAGGCAGCAACATCCTTGGTTTACTGAAATGGCATCAACATTCTTTGTCCACATTTCCTTTACCATGCTGAGAAGAAATTAATAGATGAAAACCTACCTACATTTATAACTTTGAAGATCTGATGTCTACACTCTAAAGTAGAAATAACTCAGTAACCTGGTGCATTTAATTTCATCAATGCATGTAAATCATTGAACCGGAAAGAATGATGAAGGCAATCAATTTTTGTACTTTTATTTATAACCCCTTTGAATACAGCAGCTAAAATTACCTTTATCACCACTAATAGGATTTTCCGAAATGGTGAACACTTGGTAAAGTTGAAGTAAGGTTTTCCTTAGATGTGACTGGTAATTCCATTTCTGGAAAGCTGTGTATATTGTGCATGTTAAAATATAGTATTGGATATTTAATTAAATGTTTAAAATAATATATATGGAAATAGTAAGTATATACTATGACAATCCTAGACAGCATATTAAAAAGCAGAGACATGACTTGCTGACAATGGTCCATCTAGTCAAAGCTGTGGTTTTTCCAGTAGTCATGTACAGATGTGAGAGTTGGACCATAAAGAAGGCTGAGCACTGAAGAATTGATGCTTTTGAATTGTGATGCTGGAGAAGACTCTTAAGAGTCCCTTGAAGAGCAAGGAGATCAAACTAGTCAATCTTAAAGGAAACCAACCCTAAATATTCATTGGAAGGACTGTTGCCGAAGCTGAAGCTCCAGTACTTTGACCACTGGATGCGAACACTCGACTCACTGGAAAGGACCCTGATGCTGGAAGAGATTGAGGGCAGGAGGGGAAGGGAGTGGCAGAGGATGAGATGGTCAGATGGCATCACCAACTCAATGGACGCGAGTTTGAGCAAACTCTGAGAGATAGCGAAGGAAAGGGAAGCCTGACGTGTTGCAGTTCATGGTCTCCCAAAGAGTTGGACATGACTTGGTGACTGAACAACAATGTTAATGCTTTGAAAAATAATTTATGCTTACACACTTTCTTTTCCAATTTATGCTTTGTCTATAGAATGCTTCTAGGAAATATGCTGGATGCCTGTTGCTGCCCTCCATCCCCAGCAAAGAGGATATACTTTGGGGGGATAAAATATGCATAAATGTTTAATAATTGAAAATATTCCAATGAGATAATAATTTAACACAAAATATATCATAGTGCACTCTAAGCCCCATCCCCTTAAAACGAGGAGTAGATGGTGAAGGCAGTTGGTTTGTGGAGGGGGTGTGTGGCATCCATCTAGAGCTGGGAGCACAGACATTGCTTGAAAGGCCAGAATGGAGGGAGGGTTGCTGTGTTGTGCCTTTCCAGTGTTCACACTTCCCTGAGAAATTCTGCTCCAACCACAGACCTGTTTATAAGTCACAGGGCTGTCTTTTAATATGTACTCACCTGGAACAAAATACCCAAGGTTTTTCAAAAGAAAGAAGAAAAAAGATCTGCTAATAGTGCTGTCCTCAAATTCTTCACTTATATGTGGAATCTAAAAAATGATACAAATTAACTTATTTACAAAACAGAAATAGACTTACAGACCTAGAAAACAAACTTATGGTTATCAAAGGGGAAAGGGGAGAGGCAAATTAGGAGTTTAAGATTAACATGTACACACTACTATATATGGGGAAAATCCCACGGACAGAGGAACCTGGTAGGTTACAGTCCATGGGGTCGCAAGGAGTCAGACACAACTGAGCGACTTCAGTTTCTTTTCACTACTATATATAAAATAGATTATCTTCAAGTACCTACTGTATAGCACAGAGAACTCTTCTCAGTATTCTGTAATAACCTATATGGGAAAAGAATCTGAAAAAGAATGGGTATATATACATGTGTGTAACTAAATCACTTTGCTGTACACCTGAAACTAACACATTGTAAATCAGCTAAACTTCAATTAGAATAAAGGAAGATTTGGGAAAATTATAATTATTTTTCTCAAAATAGAGAATAAATAAAATGAGCACTATAATCATAAATTTTTAAAAGTCCATGGAAAATGAATCCTTAATAACTTTTTAAAAATTTGGAATGATTTTTATATTGGTTTCACACTGGCTTTGATCCCTACTGTTCTTTTTCCTCATGTTTTAGTTTTAAACCTAAATTGTATTTGATGATGGGAGCACTTGTTTGCTTCTGCTTTTCTTACAGTTTCTTTCCGTCCATCTGGAAGTCTCACCTTGGAAGACCACAAATTGCATGCACATCCTTGCGTGTAGTGTTGAGTTGTTTAGAAACTTGTCTGTTTCTACCAGTGACTGTTTTTATATAAATTCTGTTCTGTGATCTACCTCTAGATTCTCTCTCTGGGAACATTAACAAATGGTAGAGTACAGGAAGTACTTTTTGTCCTTCCCCTATTTAATAACTGTATTCAGCTCTCCTGGGCAGACAGTCTCCCCTGACATACATGTACTGAACCTTCCCGAGTAATTGTCTATGGTGGCAGGCAGACATTAGAGGGATGGTGCTAGCAGGTAAGATGAATGCTTCCAACCTTGTGCCACAGATGTTCACTATATCTTCTTTAAATCCCTTTAAAGCTTTCCTGGTGGCTCAGTTTGTAAAGACTCTACCTGCAATACAGGAGACTCGGGTTAAATCTTGGATCAGGAATATCCCCTGGAGAAGGAAATGACAACCCACTCCAGTATTCTTGCCTGAGAAATTCAATGGACAGAGGAACCTGATGGGCTACAGTTCATGGGGTTGCAAGAGTCAGACATGACTTAGTGGCTACACCACCACCACCACCATTCTGCTGATGATACAGGAAAGTAATAGTTTATGTGGAAGACCATCTGGTTTTTCTTGTGAATAAGGCAGAGGTATTTCAGTGGTATCAAGTATTGATGGTTGCAGGTACCTGCTAAGGGCTTTAGCCACTACCAAAGTGAAGTCCCGACAGGTAATTATTCATGAACAGGAATAGCATTTGATGGTTTTAACATTCTTCTTGAAGGATGCATCATGTCCCCTGTCCTCCTTGTCACCCATGATTGCAACAATTAATGTTTAGCTGGGCAATTAGTCAATGAAAGGAATAGTCAAATGTCTTTATAAGGATATAAAATTCCTGTATTTTCCTTCACTGAATGTTGGACAAAAAATGTTGCCTGCCATTTTATTAAACAAAGAATGTTGCTTGCCATTAAGCCCTTGGCCACTGCAGCTGCCCCTAGTGGTGTGCCTGAAGGGATTGGGGTGGAGAGAAGCAGGGTGTGGGCCCCAGAAAGGACCCCTTTAACAGGCACATCAAAGGAATGACTTCAGTGAGCCCAGACTCTTGCATCTGCCCATATGCAGAAAGGCAACTATAATCATCAACTTGAGATGTTGGCTTACTTGTGATTAGCAGTAATCTTAATCTTTGACTACATGTTTTTTGTTTTTTCAGCAAAAACTTCTATATATCCTGGCTCCTCGCTTATCTCTTTGAGTTCTCTCCCTCAGAGCTCTCTGAAAGGCTGTCTCTCAGGCTGTAGTTCTCAGGTCCCTGAATAAAACATAGTTCTCAGCTTTTAGGTTGTGCTTTTTTTTTTTTTTCAGTTGATAACTTATTTAGGAAATTGAATGATTCTAGATCTGTATTTGGTTCTGAACTTTTTGTTTACTCACCAATATACAATAGTTTGCCAATATGTGATTGTGATATTTTCAGGGGCCCTCAATAGCCATTCAGTTTGAGATTGCTGCATGTCAGTGTCCACCATCACTGAGTCTGTCCGCTATTGCTGTGTGTGTATATGTCCACCATAGCTATTGTCTGTGTCTCCATTGCTGTGTGTCTGTGTTCACTATTGCTGTGTGTACATGACTAACATTTTGCAAATTCCCCTCAGCCCTTGGCATTTAACAACATTCAGTTGTTCATTTTACCTGGGGAGGAAAGATTTGTGGGACTGTGGTATCTTAGTCTGTGGACTATGAAGAATAAACCTCTTGAAAAGCTAGTTTTCAAGATTAGAGGAAATACAGGCCAACAAGTAGTATAGAGACCACCCATAAACTCTGGAATGTATGATGTATTAAAGGTCTATTTAAGTAGTCATTTAGTAATACAGAAGGATTTTTCCTTGAAATTGCTGAGAAGTCCTCACTCCAACACAGAAAATGCTGTTCCATTCATAATGTACTTAACACGCATCATTTTTAATTTTTTATTATTTTTTTAATGTTGGCTGTGCTTTGTCTTCATTGCTTTGCATGGGCTTTTCTAATTGCAGCAGGCAGGGGCTACTCTCTAATTTCAGTGCTTGGGCTCCATTGCAGTAGCTTCCCTTGTTGCGGAGTACAGGCTCCAGGGTGCGTGGGCTTCAGTAGTTGTGGCTCGTGCATTTAATTGCCCCATGGCATATGCAGTCTTCCCAGACCAGGGATCCAACCTGTGTCTCCTGCATTGGCAGGTGGATTCTTAACCCCTAGACAATCAGGAAGTCCAACATGGATATTTTTTATTCAAATAAGATGAGAGAAACTAACCACCAGATAGATGATTGCAAAATGAGGAGGTGGGTTTCAAACACACAACTAAGTATTTACAGGTTAAGGTGACAAGTGCTAGGACAGAATTCTGTGGGAAGAACAGGGCAGTTGCTGAAGAGATGACAATTACTTGGTCTTGGGGGACCTGGAGTAATCTTCATCATGAGGCAAGATTTGAAGCCATTTTTAAAAGTTCTTATAAACTTGAGAGAGGATATGAGGACTTTCCCAGCAGTTGGGAGAAACTTTGCTGAAAGGCACAGATGTGGAAAACATTACAGTATTTGGGGTGAGGAATTCTGTGTTGGTGAAGTTGACCCACAGGAGAGTTGAAATTGGATTTGGTTGAGGCTGAGACTGATAGGGATGGATGTGGTCAGATGGCTTTGGAGTAGCAGTGATAAGAAAGGGGAAAATCTGCTCCTGAGATTTTTATCAGGGCTCACTGAGCCAGGAAGTGGTACCTAACTGGATGCAGGAGGGGAGAAACTGAAGTCAGCTTCTTTCCTGGGTGTCTGGACCAGATGGCCGTATGCCAGTGTTGGGTATTCAAAGGAGGTACATGTTTGGGGAAGTTAAGGAACAGATCATCTGTTGAGTTTTTTTTTATTCTTTTAAGTTTTTATTTTGAAATAATTACAGATTCACAAGAAACAGCATGCATAGTACACAAAGGTCCTGTGTAGCCTTTCCCCAGTTTTCCCCAGAATAGCATCTTACAGAACTACAGTACAATGTTAAAACCTGAAAACTGACGATGGTATTTTTCACAGACCTTTTTGCAGTTTTGCCGGTTTCACATGCACTTGTGTGTGTATGTGAATGAGTGGATGTGCGTGCACGTTTGTGTGTGTAGTTCTATACCGTTTTATCACATGTGCTGATTTGTGTAACCGTCACTACAATCAAGAGACAGCATTGTTGGAAATTCCCTGGTGGTCCAGTGATTAGGACTCGAGCTTTCACTTCTGGGGCCCAGGTTCAATCCCTGATAGGGACAGATGCTGCAAGTCACGAAGCCAACCGAAAAAAATAGATACACAGTTGTTCCACCTCTGCAAAGATCCCTTTCCCCATTACTAATCTCTGACAGTTACTATTCTGTTTTCCATCTCTTAATTTTGTCATTTTGAAAGTGTTATATAAATGGAATCATAGAGTATGTAACCCATAGCATTTTGATACTGTCTTATTTTCACTCAGTATTAATTCTGTTGCGATCCAGCCAAGTGTTGAGTGTATCTAAAGCTCGTTTCTTTCCACTGCTGAATAATATTCCATGGTGTGAATGCTCTAACATTTGCTTTATACTTTGGGGGACATTTGGGTTGCTTTCAGGTTTGGGCTGTTTACTGCCTAATTCTATAATTTGATTATGGAACTTCTACGGGACTTCCTCCAACAGACTCTTAGAGGGCACAAACAAAACCTTGTGAGCACCAGGAGCCCAGAAATGGGAGCAGTGTCCCCACAAGAGACTGAGCCAGACTTGCCTGTGAGTGTCCAGGAGTCTCTGGCGGAGGCATGGGCTGACAGTGGCCTGCTGCGGGGTCAGAGGCCCTGAATACAACAGCGCGTGCACAAGTCCTTTGGAAGGAGGTCGCCATTACCACAATTACCCCTACCACAGTTTGGCCTGTGACTATTTACATACATTAAGTTGTTTTTGTTTTTGTTTTTTAATTAATTTTTTTTAATGAAGAATAATTGCTTTACAGAATTTTGCTGTTTTTTGTCAAACTTCAACATGAATCAGCCATAGGTATACATATATTTTTTGTGCTGATCTAAGTTTTCTCATACTGTTCATGGGGTTCTCAAGGCAAGAATACTGAAGTGGTTTGTCATTCCCTTCTCCAATGGACTACGTTTTGTCAGAACTCTCCACCATGACTCATCTGTCTTGGGTGGCCCTACATGGCATGGCTCATAGTTTCATTGACTTAGACAAGGCTGTGATCTATGTGATCAGTTTGGTTAGTTCCCTGTGATTGTGGTTTTCATTGTCTGCCCTCTGATGGAGAAGAGGCTTATGGAAGCTTCCTGATGGGAGAGACTGACTGTGGGGGAAACTGGGTCTTATTCTGATGGGTGGAGCCATGCTCAGTAAATCTTTAATGCAACTCTGTTGGTGGGCGGGGCTGTGTTCTCTCCCTGGTTTTGGCCTGAGGCAGACTGTGGTAGGGGTAAATGTGGTAATGGTGACCTTCAAAAGGACTTGTGCACACACTGTTGTATTCAGTGCCTGGACCCCGCAGCAGGCCACTGTCAACCCATGCCTCCACCAAAGACTCCTGGACACTCACAGGAAAGTCTGGCTCAGTCTCTTGTGGGGACACTGCTCCTATCTCTTGGCTCCTGGTGTGCACAAAGTTTTGTACTTTGTTTGTACAAACAAACATGTATTCCAAATCTGTTTCCCCAGTCCTGTGGAAGTTCTGTAATCAAATCTCACTGGCCTCCAAAGAGAATTCCCTGGGGGTTCTCAGTCCCTCAGGTTGAGAAATCTGTTTTGGGTCCCAGAGCTTTCTTAACAATGTGAGAATTTCTTTGGTATAGTTCTGCAGTTTGTGGGTCATCTGCTCTGCAGCTCTATGGTGGGGTGAATGGTGACCTCCTCCAAGAGGGCTTATGCCACACTGCTTGACCCAGGTCTACTGCAGCCAGAGCGCATGTGCCCATGGCTGGCCACTGCTGACCCATACCTCTGCAAGGGATACTCAAACACTCAAAGGCAGGTCTGGGTCAGTCTGTGGCGTCTCTGGGTCCTGGTGTGCACAAGGCTTTGTTTGAGCCATCTGAGCATCTCTGGTGGGTATGGGGTTTGATTCTAAACATGATTTCGCCCTTCCTATTATCTTGTGGCTTCTCCTTTGCCCTTGAACATGGGGCATTCACACCATGGAATACTATTCAGCAATGGAAAGAAATGAGCTTTAGATACACTCAACACTTGGCTGTATCACAGCAGAATTATACTGAGTGAAAATAAGTCAGTATCCAAAGGCTATGGGTTACATACAATATGATTCCATTTATATAACACTTTCAAAATGACAAAATTAAAGAGATGGAAAACAGAATAGTAATAGGCCTTGGAGTACAAAATGAAGCAGGGCAAAGTATAACAGAGTTTTGCCAAGAGAACGCACTGGTCATAGCAAACACTTTCTTCCAACAACACAAGGGATGACTGTATACATGGACTCACCAGATGCTCAAAACTGAATCAGATTGATTATATTATTTGCAGTCAAAGACAGAGAAGCTATATACAGTCAGCAAAAGCAAGACCAGGAGCTGAGTGTGGCTCAGATCATGAACTCCTTATTGCAAAATTCAGACTTAAATTGAAGAAAGTAGGGAAAACCACTGAATCTTCCTGCAATTCAGGAGACCTGGGTTCGATTCCTGGGTCAGGAAGATGCTCTGGAGAGGGGAATGGCAACCCACTGTGGTATTCTTGCCTGGAGAATCCCATGGACAGAGGATCCTGGTGGGCTACCAACCATGGGGTGGCAAAGAGTTGGAGACCATTCAGATATGACCTAAATCAAATCCCTTATGACTATACAGTGGAAGTGACAAATAGATTCAAGGGAATAGATCTGATAGACAGAGTGCCTGAAGAACTATGAACCTAAGTTCATGACATTGTACAGGAGGCACTGATCAAGACCATCCCCAAGAAAAAGAAATGCAAAAATGCAAAATGGCTGTCTAAGAAGGCCTTACAAATAGCTGAAAAAGAAGTGAAGCTAAAGACAAAGGAGAAGAGCAAAGGTGTACCCATCTGAATGCAGAGTTCCAAAGAATAGCAAGGAGAGATAAGAAAGCTTTCCTCAGTGAACAATGCGAAGAAATAGATGAAAACAACAGAATGGGAAAGACTAGAGATCTCTTCAAGAAAATTAGAGATACCAAGGGAACACTTCATGCAAAGATGAGCACAATAAAGGCCAGAAATGGTATGGAAGTAACAGAAGCAGAAGATATTAAGAAGGGGTGGCAAGAATACACAGACGAACTATGCAAAAAAGATCTTCATGACCCAGATAACCACGTAACCACGATGGTGTGATCACTCACCTGGAGCCAGACATCCTGGAGTGCGAAGTTAAATGGGTCTTAGGAAGCATCACTACAAACAAAGCTAGTGGAGGTGATGGAACTCCAGTTAAGCTATTTCAAATCCTAAAAGATGATGCTGTTAAAGTGTTGCACTCAATATTCCAGCAAATTTGGAAAACTCAGCAGTGGCCACAGGACTGGAAAAGGTGTTTTCATTCCAATCCCAAAGAAAGGCAATGCCAAAGAATATTCAAACTACTGCACGATTGCACTCTTCTCACATGCTAGGAAAGTAATGCTCAAAATTCTCCAAGCCAGACTTCAACAATACATGAACCATGAACTTCCAGATGTTCAAGCTGTATTTAGAAAAGGCAGAGGAACCAGAGATCAAATTGCCAACATCTGTTGAATCATAGAAAAAGCAAGAGAGTTCCAGAAAAACATCTACTTTATTGACTATGCCAAAGCCTTTGACTTTATGGATCACAACGAACTGTGGAAAATTCTTAAAGAGATGGAAATACCAGACCACCTTACCTGCCTCCTGAGAAATCTGTATACAGGTTAAGAAGCAACAGTTAGAAGTGGACATGGAACAATGGACTCCTTTCCAAATTGGGAAAGGAGTATGTCAAGGCTGTATATTTTCACCCTGCTTATTTAACTTATATGCAGAGTACATCACGCAAAATGCCAGGCTGGATGAAGCACAGCTGAAATCAAGGTTGCCTGAAGAAATATCAATAACCTTGGATATGCAGATGACACCACCCTTCTGGCATAAAGTGAAGAAGAACTAAAGAGTCTCTTGATGGAAGCGAAAGAGGAGAGTGAAAAAGCTGGCTTAAAACTCATCATTCAAAGAACTAAAATCATGGCATCTGGTCCCATCACTTCATGGGAAATAGATGGGGAAACAATGGAAACAGTGACAGACTTCATTTTCTTTGACTCTGTAATCACTGCATTGGGTGACTGCAGCCATGATATTAAAAGACACTTACTCCTTGGAAGAAAAGCTATGACCAACCTAGACAGCATATTAAAAAGCAGAGACATTACTTTGCTGACAAAGTTCCATCTAGTCAGAACTATGGTTTTTCTGATAGTCATGTATGGATGTGAAAGTTGGACCATAAAGAAAGCTGAGCGCTGGAGAGTTGATGCTTTCAAAATGTGGTGTTAGAGAAGACTCTTGAGAGTCCCTTGGATTGCAAGGAGATCCAAGCAGTCAATCCTAAAATCAATCCTGAATATTCATTGGAAAGACTGATGCTTAAACTGAAGCTCCACTACTTTGGCCATCTGGTGCAAACAACTGACTCATTGGAAAAGACGCTGATGCTGGGAAAGATTGAAGACAAGAGGAGAAGGGGATAACAGAGGATGAGATGGTTGGATGGCATCACTGACTCGATGGACATGAGTCTGAGCAAGCTCCAGTGTTGGTGATGGACAGGGATACCTGGCATGTTGCAGCCCATGGGGTCATAAACAGGACTGAGTTACTGAATTGAACTAATCAGTTTTCTCATTTTGAGAGAAATGCCCAGCATATGTTAAATGTATATTTAGAATGTATTTTTAAGACTGTGCTAAACTGTTTTCCAGAATGGCTATTCAGTTCAGTGACATCAGCACCAGGACCCAGGAGAAAGAGACAGTGACCCCACAGGAGACTTGCTTGTGGGTGTTTAGGAGTCTCCAGCGAAGGCCTGGGTTGGTGGTGGCCTGCTGCAAGGTTGTGGGCATGGACTGTAGCAGTGCATGCATGGGATCTTTTGAGGGAGGTCACCATTATCTTCAATCAGTTCAGTTCAGTTCAGTCGCTCAGTCATGTCCAACTTTTTGTGACCCCATGGACTGCAGCACGCCAGGCCTCCCTGTCCATCACCAACTCCCAGAGCTTGTTCAAACTCATGTCCATTGAGTCAGTGATGCCATCCATCCATTCATTACCTCCACCATAGTTTCAGTTCAGTTCAGTTCAGTCCCTCAGTTGTGTCCGACTCTTTGTGACCCCATGGACTGCAGCATGCTAGGCCTCCCTGTCCATCACCAACTCCCGGAGTTCACCCAAACTCATGTCCATCAAGTCGGTGATGCCATCCAGCCATCTCATCCTCTGTCATCCCCTTCTCCTCCTGCCCCCAATCCCTCCCAGCATCAGAGTCTTTTCCAATGATTGGTCCCAGGTAAAAATAACAGGGAGGGAACACAGCTCCACCCATCAACAGAAAATTGGATTAAAGATTTACTGAACTTGGCCTCCCCATCAGAACAAGACCCAGTATCCCCCTCAGTCAGTCTATCCCATCAGGAAGCTTTCATAAACCTCTTACCATTCTCCATCAGAGGGCAGACAGACTGAAAACCATAGAATGGCTGTACCATTTTAATATTCTCAGATGCAGTATGTGAGAGATCTAATTTTGCTACATCCTTGCTACTGTCACCACTTAAAAAAATTCAGCTGTTGTAATAGATGGATGTAAGGCAATATCTCTTCGTGATTCTAATGGACAATTTTCTAATGGTAAATGGCCATCTTAGCATATGTTTATCTTCTGTGTCTTCTCTCGGTGAAGTCTCTGTCTTTTGCCCATTTTCTTGTTAGATTATAGGCTCACTGTCACCCCTCTGAGCCACCTCATTCTGCCTTGTTGCTGCTGCTGGGGGTAAAAGTGCCATCTGCTCCCTCCCCAGACACCAGGGAGGAGGTCGGGGCAGTGAGTTGCTGGGTAGCACTGCTTCCTGCCAGCCAGCTTTATCACATCCCTGTGGGTCAGGGGGAAATTTGGTTCTCCACTCGGCCATACTGATTCCAGGAGGGGTCAGTTTTTCTTTTCATTTTTGATTGGTCAACAGGTATTAAAATTGAGGTTTTTTTCTACCAGACATCCTTTCCCCAGTCCTTTGTGTAGATCTGGTCCTGGGTCCAGGCCTCTCTAGCACCCCGTCAGGGATGAAGGAGGAAAGAAAACCCAGGAGCTTACATCATTCCTCAGGTTGTGAAGTTTCTGCCCGGTCACCTTCCCTGCATTTTTCCTAGCTTTCCTATATTTGTTGGTGTCTAAGGCCCCCGACCCCTTCATTAGGCAGCCTGGGGCTCAGTAGAGCTCCTGTGGAGAGACACTGATGTTGGCCCTTGATGTCAGGAGGTGAGGGGTAAGGGCCTGGACCTCAGCGCCTGTGCTCACTGGACGAGGCCCGGGATCTGCATTTTCTTCACACACTGGGGGTGGACCTCTTAGTGATGATGCCTGTCTCTCAGGGCTCCATGACACTGTACACGCAGGACACCTTGCAGGTGCCTGCCTGCTACTCAGCAAATAGGAGCTCTTGTTCTCTTATAGGTGAGACTCTAGGCTCCCGGAAGATCATTTTTGAGCTTAGTGGAAGAACAAAAGCCAGATGATGGGGATTCAAACACCAAGCACTTGGTGAGGGAAGTCAGTTTGCCTCTGAGATTCTGAGCTGGAGAAGGAGAGAGAGGCCTGTGAAAGAGGGAGAAGGAAGTTTGAAGCTCAGGCAGGACAGGAGGAGGAGCTGAGTGGGGCCGAGAGGGGAGATGTGCAGGTAAATTACACGGAGAGGACAACGCTGCTGATGCTGGCAGAGTGGCACAGGAGCAAAGACAGGAACACTGCCCCGGAGGCCAGGGCAGGCTCCCTCAGCCCGCATCCAGCACAGAACTGCATTCCTGACTGACGTCACCACATACTGTGACCTTTGCTTCTCCAAAATCATACACCCACTGTTTCCACTCCTGGTGGTTACTGTTTCTACTGTGTAAAGAAGAGAAAAGAGACTGAACGAGGAGATAGGAGATTAGAAAGAAAAATAGGCTCCATTCTTTTATTATTATTTCATCTTGTGTTTATTAACCATCTGCTTTACTTCAGGCATTTGTTCTGGTTGCAGTGAGGAGAAAATTGACATTATCCATGTGCTTATGTCGGTTTTTTTCTGCTCTTGGGCACTGGGCCTCATGTATCTGTTCACGGCTGTGATGTGTGCTTGAAGGAAACGTGAATCCCTCCAGTGCTGCCATGATACAGGGGGATGCGGCTGGTGGAGGGTGAAGGAGGCCTCCCCAGAGCAGAGAGGCTAGAGCTGAAGCCAGGTGGCTGTGGGTGCTGCCAGGGTGAGATGTGTGGGGGATGTTCTAGATAAAGGATGCGGTGTTTGTGGATGAGGAACTGAAGAAAAGCTGGTGAGGACAGACTTGCTCAGCAGGAGGGGGCAGGGCACAGACATGGGGGCGGGGAAAGGGGCAGGCCCTGGGAGCTTAGCAGGTGCCCAGGGTCTCTGTGTGGATCCAAGAGTGAGGGTAGTAACATCCTCCACAGGATACTGTGACACAGGTATGAGTGGGGGTGATGTGGAACACAGGCTCAAATCCACATCTTTACAGCCAAGCTGCCACCATTTAGAACATGTATCAGAGCCTTGGATTTGATGGGGGACCAGGTGGACCCTCACGTTGTGGGTAGACGGAGGCTGTTGGTATGGAGAGGGCAGAGCAGTGGGAGTGAAGGACAGTGAGCAGCTCCAAGACTTGGCAGTTCATCAGCTTCCAGCTGGGTGACTTGTTCCTACTTTACTGTCATCAGGACCACTGAAGAAGACATGAGCTTATCTTTAGACTGTTTTGGTCCAAGATGCTTCTGCAATGTCCAGATGAAAATGTCTAGGAAGTAGTTGCCTGTGTGGATGTGGAGGGAAAACCAGAGCTGATCACAGAAATACAGGCTGAAGACATTGTCCTGGGTGGTTGGGTGGGTGCGGGTCTGGTGAGGGGGGCAGGAGGGGATCATTAGGGGTGAGGGGGAGTCCAGGGACAGAGAGTGTGATGCTGTGATGGAAGGAAGCAACTCCAGGTGGCAGACACGGGGCGAGAGTTGACGCCCTTTGAGGATCAAGGCAAAGATTTACAGATGAGACTGAGTATAAAATACTGAGAAAATGGTAGAGACTGAGTGAGGGAGCTGGTGAAAGTCTGGCTTGCACAGTATTTCCACCTGCATCCCTTGGAACCCTGGCTCTTCAGGAGCATTTCTATCACATCCTCTCTGTCTCTTTCTGACACACACACTTGTTTTATAATCGATTAATTATGAGGATTGCTGTTAAAATGAAATAGCTCTTTCAACAACAGAACTTCTGAAAGTATTTATTTAGTGTGTCATTGTTTAGTCACTGAGTCGTGTCTGACTCTTTTGCTACCCCACCTGCCTCTGTCCGAGGGATTCACCAGGCAAGGATACTGGGGCGAGTTGCCATTTTCTTCTCCAGGGGATCCTCCCAACCCAGGGATTGAACCCATGTCTCCTGCATTACAGGCGGATTCTTTACCACTGAGCCACCTGGGAAACAACCTTATTACTATAGTATGTACCACTCTGCAACTCTTAATGAATCTCAGGACCCAAGTCAGTGTTCCCTGGAACCCCACTTGAGAAACACTGGCTGAGCACTGTCAATAGACTTGGCCACAGAAAAGCACATGGTCTCTCTCGACAGCCTCCCCTCCATCTGCGTACCTGCTCCCAAGCCTCTCCTCTCTGGGAGCTACCATTTCTCTCAGGAGTTGGAAGAGCAGCCGTCAGTTGCAGGGTATGTGGGTTTGGGACTGTGGAGGTCAAAATACTTGGTGATTCCTGGCAGCCAGGAATTCCATCTATTCTGGCCAGTGGTTGGGTGAGAGTTGTCTCTGGGGTGTTAGGTGCCATGAGTCTTAGTGAGTAATGAAGTGAAAACTAGTGACACTAGTGAGTAATTAGTGAAAGCGTCTAACTTAGCAGCAATAGGTCTATTTCATTTTTAGGCAGACGGGAAATCATGGGATAAGGAATTTCTGGTACAAACTTGCAGATAATTGGGGTGGGAGTGGGAAGGGGTACGCAGTCCCTGTGCTGGAGACTGAAACGATTTGGTCTCGTGAGACTGGGAGAGGGAGGGCTTGTTATTTGAATGTTTGGAACTTGGAAATTCTTTTATGTGGTTAATTGACATGTGAATGTGTAGCTGCATTGTCCATGCTGCTGCTGCTACTAAGTCACTTCAGTCGTGTCCGACTCTGTGTGACCCCATAGATGGCAGCCCACCAGGCTCCCCCGTCCCTGGGATTCTCCAGGCAAGATCACTGGAGTGGGTTGCCATTTCCTTCTCCAATGCATGAAAGTGAAAAGTGAAAGTGAAGTCGCTCAGTCGTGTCCGACTCTTAACGACCCCATGGACTGCAGTCTTCCAGGCTCCTCTGTCCATGGGATTTTCCAGGCAAGAGTACTGGAGTGGGGTGCCATTGCCTTCTCCAACATTGTCCATATGTTGGGCCATAAGAACCTATTTCAGCAGAAACTCTGGAATGATAGTGAGCTCCCTAGCACCTCCTTCATATATAGGAAGAGTTACATACAGTTTTAAAAGCAGTGGAAGATCTCTGTAGCAGGGTTGAGCAAATAAGAATGGTATTATGAGCAGCATGGAATGTTGTGTGGCGGGGTTTTCCTTGAACTTGAAGCCCAGTATATATATATTTTTATCTCCAGTATCTGGTGTAATGCTTAGTAATTAGTCAACCTTTGACTGAATGGGTGGATGAATAAATCCCTAATACTCATCCTTTTTAAAGCCTGACTTTAAACTGAAGGACCAGCGAAGAACCCTTGAGACTAACTTCACTTTGTGGGTCAAAGAGAGTCAGAATTATCCGGATGACCTTTAGGTTCTTGTACAGATTGGTAGTAACTAGTCTGACATAGTTGATGATTGCCGATAAGAAAAAGAATTGGGGGCCTTAAGGTAGAAAAATAAATGACCCTTGTTTTGCAAGTTTTGCACAAGTTTTGCAAGGAGAAAACTGACATTATGGGCTAGAAGAAGCAGTTGGTCTTAGTGTACTGATGAATAGTAAAATTTGTAGATTTGATGAATACTGCTTAAAAATCTATGGTGTTTTAGTCCTGTGTGTGTGTGTGCACGCGCGTGTGCACACATGCTCAGTCATGTCTGATTTTTTTCTAAACTATGGACTGTAGTCTGCCAGGCTTCTCTGTCCATGGAATTTTCCAGGCAAGAATACTGGAGTTGGTTGCCATTTCCTACTTCAGGGGATCTTCCCAACCCAGAGATTGAACCCACGGCTCTTGCATCGCTTGCACTGGCAAGCAGGTTCTTTACCACTGTGCCACCTGGGCATCCCTTTTAGTCCTACTTCTTACACCTTTATACACATATTTCTGCATAACAGATTGATGATTCCTACATGAGAGAGTGATGTTGAATGAATATACAGATGAGTGAATTCACAGGTGCTTTTGCTGAGTGTAACTTTCTTATTTCTTTATCTACTTGTTTGTGTCCTAACACTTGGAATAACTAGTTCTGTCTCACGCATGCTCAGGTGTCTATTTTGGATTCACATCACCTCACATGGACTCTCACTGTACTCTTTAGGTGACAGTAAACAGCTGGCATGTTCTGCATCTCATTGCGTCCTCACTATTTCTTGTTTCCAGTGTCCTGTCATTATCCTTCCTCCCTTTACCTCTGTCTTCTCTCTGGACATGGAGGCCTTCTTTCTTCCTGTTGGATTACTGATTTAATTTTTCAAGTTTTAAGAATTTACTAACTGCTAAGTAGTATGTCAAGGCCGTATATTGTCACCCTGTTTATTTAACTTATACGCAGAGTGCACACATGCATGCAAAGTCACTTCAGTCGTGTCCAACTCTGTGTGATCCTGTGGACTGCAGCTGGCCAGGCTCCTCTGTCCATGGGATTCTCCTCCGGCAAGAATACTGGAATGGGATGCTATGCCCTCCTCCAGGGGACCTTCCCTACCCAGGGATCAAACCCATATCTCTTACATATAACCTACATTGGCAGGCAGGTTCTTTACCACTAGCACCACCTGGGAAGCCCTATATGCAGAGTACATCATGCGAAATGCTGGGCTGGTTGAATCACAAGCTGGAATCAAGATTGCCAGGAGAAATTCAACAATCTCAAATATGCAGATGATACCACTCTAACAGCAGAAAGCAAAGAGGAACTAAAGAACCTCTTGATGAAGGTGAAAGAGGAGAGTGAAAAAGCTGGCTTAAAACTCAACATTTAAAAAACAAATATCATGGCATCTGGCCCCATCAGTTCAGTTCAATTCAGTTCAGTCATTCAGTCATGTCCGAGTCTCTGCTACCCCATGAATCACAGCACGCCAGGCCTCCCTGTCCATCACCAACTCCCGGAGTTCACTGAGACTCACGTCCATCGAGTCAGTGATGCCATCCAGCCATCTCATCCTCTGTCGTCCCCTTCTCCTCCTGCCCCCAATCCCTCCCAGCCTCAGAGTCTTTTCCAATGAGTCAACTCTTCTCATGAGGTGGCCAAAGTACTGGAGTTTCAGCTTCAGTATCATTCCTTCCAAAGAACACCCAGGACTGATCCCCTTTAAAATGGACTGGTCGGCTCTCCTTGCAGTCCAAGGGACTCTCAAGAGTCTTCTCCAACACCACAGTTCAAAAGCATCAGTTCTTTGGCGTTCAGCTTTCTTCACGGTCCAACTCTCACATCCATACATGACCACTGGAAAAACCATAGCCTTGACTGGTCCCATCACTTCATGGCAAATTGATGGGGGAAAAGTGGAAACTGTGACAGATATTCTTTCTTGGGCTCCAAAATCACTATAGACAGTGACTGTAGCCACAGAATTAAAAGATGCTTGCTCCTTGGAAGAAAATCTGTGACAAACCTAGACAGCATATTAAAAAGCATAGACATCACTTTGCCAACAAAGGTCCATCTAGTCAAAGCAATGTTTTTTCCAGTAGCCATGTATGGATGTGAGAGATGGACCATAAAGAAAACTGAGTGCTGAAGAATTGAAGCTTTTGAATTGTGGTGCTAGAGAAGACTCTTGAAAATCCCTTGAAATGCAAGGAGATCAAGCCAGTCAATTATAAGGGAAGCCAACCCTGAATATTCATTGGAAGGAGTGATACTGAAGCTGAAGCTCCAGTACTTTGACCCCTTGATGTGAAGAGCCGACTCTTTGGAAAAGACCCTGATGGTAGGAAAAACTGAGGGCAAGAGGAGAAGAGGGTGACATAGGATGAGATGGTTGGATGGTATAACTGACTCAATGGCATGAGTTTAAGCAAACTCAGGGTGATAGTGAAGGAAGCCTGGCACACTGCAGTCCATGTCACAGAGAGGCAGGGACGGTTTAGCAACTGAACAACAGCTATATAGTCATCCCTGGATATCTGCAGGGAGGGGGACACGAGTGAGGATCGATACAAAAAAAGATGCTCAAGTCCCTTAAATAAAATGACACAGTTCTTGCATAGAACACCCCACCCTACCCTCTTGTATACTTTTAATCACCTCAATTACTTATAATGCCTAATATGATGGAAATGCTGTGTAAATGATTGCTGGAGTGCAATCATTTGGGAACTTTATGGAATTTTCCCCCCAAATATTTTGGATCTGCATTTGGTTGAATCCTTGAATTCAGAGCCCAGGATGCAGAGGGCTGACCACATCATGAATCATGCTGGTCACCAGGACCACAGAGAAACACAGGACGTGGCGCTTCTCTTACAGAAGTTGTAAACATGTCTGCACATGGTGGTATCCGTGGCACAATACAGAGCAAATATAAGGTTCTGTGTTGTTCTAGAGAGAGACTGGTTATAGTAGGGGTTGAGGTGGGCAAGGCAGGCTTTGCAGAAGATGTTGTATCTTTACTTGTCAGTATTCTTCTGTTGCATCATATTCCAAAAGCAAAATTTATCAAACCCTCAAGATTGACCAATCTGTCATCAAATCTTCTTTCCCTGCTAAAAGAAGTTTTCTTGGAGGAACTAGTCTTTGCTAATTAATCCCATCAACAGAAATGCCTGCCTTTCAGAATAATCAGTGAGTTCAAAACAAAACCATCCCTTCACTTAAAAGTTGATCAGGTTCTGTCATGCACAACAGTTTTTGGCTGGGCTGCTTTTCTGTGTAAACAACAAATAATCTTGAAGGGATTTTACCTTCTGAGGACTAGACTCAAACCCAAGATAGGGTGACCTACTCATTTTCTTCATGCACTTAGAAAATGAAGTATTTAGACTGTTTGAAACATCTTTGTGAATTATAGAGACATTAAAATTAAAAAAAAAATCATCCAGATTCTCCATACAGCATAAGTTTGTGTTTTGGTCAGCCTATAAAATTCTCTACCTTATGTTAAAATGTAGAAAATCCTCTCCCATAAAGAAACAAATTTAGAATTACAAATTTTTAGCTTGAGATTTTCAAGGGTAAAAGAAGACACTTGGGAAGATAAAGCCTGGAGCTATTTTTGTATTAAAAAGAAAATTCAGGAGAATCAAAATCTTTTATTTTTGTTCCATGACTTAATAATTCAACTGTACTTTTCTTTTTCCCAAAGCAGATAGGCATAGACAATGATTGCAATAGATAAATAGGTACTTTTTCTTTTACAAATCTTATAACAGGTTTAGGATCAAATTCCTTCCATATTTAATTTGATTAACTTCTGAATAAGAAATACCATTTTTAAGTAAAATTATTGCATTCCAGAGAATATTATAGCTTAGTTGACATGTGGGATCTGAGTTACCTGAGCAGGAATTGAACCTGTTCCCTGCTACAGTGGAAGCTCAGAATCCTAGCCACTGGACTGCCAGAGAAGTCCCTCCAGAGGGTATTATAAACAGCTAAAAAAAACAAAAAAAGGGAAATCATATTGATTTAAACCATGCTGGAATAAATATTTTGCAAATCACCAATAGCCAATAATGTTTTCCCTGATAGCTCAGTTGGTAAAGAATCTGCCTACAATGAAGGAGAGCCTGGTTTGATTCCTGAGTCAGGAAGATCCCCTGGAGAAGGGATAGGCTACCCACTCCAGTTTTCCCTTGTGGCTTTCTTTCCCAGTTTTCCCCCACAAGGGAAGCCCACTCCAGGGCTTCCCTTGTGGCTCAGCTGGTAAAGAATATGCCTGCAATCCAGGAGACCTGGGTTCGATCCCTGGGTTGGGAAGATCCCCTGGAGAAGGGAAAGGCTACCTACTCTAGTATTCTGGCCTGGAAAATTCCATGGACTGTATAGTCCATGGGGTCACAAAGAGTCAGACATGACTGAGAGTTTCCCTTTCACTTTTGATAGCCAATAATATTTGGAAGATTTGGAGATGATCTGGTTTGCATTACACATATACACTTTAAAATACCTCATGAATTAAGTCAAGCTTTACCTCAGATGCTAAGAAATATGAAAATATGTAGAGTTCTGCTGCATTTAAGATCATTATCTAAAAACTGTTTGGTTTTTGTTTTTCCAGAGAGCACAGTCAGATGAACTGGAAAAAATTGAAAAGCATGGTCGGTCCTCCAAAGACAAGGAAAACGCAAAGTCTCTGGACAAACCTGAGCAGTAAGCACAGCTTGGCCCATGGGCAGCATGCGGGCCATGGGGGGCTCTTTCCATTGGGAAATGAAGTGTCTTCTGCGCATCAGTGTCATGAATGATGTGAGGATGAGCGCGTTTATGTGCATCGTCTTTTTCCTCTTAACTTGGCTTTGTTTCCTTAGGTTCCTTTATGAACTGTCACTAATCCCCAACTTTTCAGAGCGAGTCTTTTGCATTCTGTTTCAGTCCACATTTTCAGAAAGCATTTGCTCAATTCGGCGCAAACTGGAACTGCTACAGAAGTTGTGTGAGGTGGGTGCATGGGTTCTGATACTTAATTGTGCTCAGTCATGTTCATATTTCAAACAAATTGTCTCTTATTTGTAGTAAATACTTCCAACTGAGTACCATTTGAAGACATTTTCTTTATTTCCCCTCAACAAATTGTTAGTGATTCCATCCAAATGCTTCAGGAATAGCTATATGACTCAATAGAAGAGAAACATTCTTCTGAAAATAAAGAACAAGTGCTTGGCAGAAATGACCAATATTAACATCTAAAACAATTTGTCAAAAATTAATAGTACCATTTATTCTGGTTGTGGTAAATTATTTAGAAAAGTAGCATTATGTCATTAAAGAGATTTTCAGAGAAAGTGATGCACAAATTCAAGTTAAAGTGTGTGCTTTGGAAGAAGTGAGTGTGAACCTTTCAGGGATAAATCTAAATTTGGAAATTTTGGATAAATCTAAATTTGGAAATTAAACTTTATAACTGTGTTTCGGTTTCCCACACCTTATGCTAAAAATGTTACGCAGAGGCAGGTGCAGCTGGACTGATGGCCGTGCCGTCACACTGTGGTGGGTCTCATGTTACGGGTGTGTTTGGTTTCCTTGCAATTACACCACAGGAGCATCCTAGGCTGGTACCTCTCAGCTGGAGAAGCACAACCTGCATGCTGTTAGTGGTGCAGCTTTTTCAAAGTTATCTTTGGAGACACTGTGCTTAAATATACCTAAAATGAGCACTGATGAAGTTTGGATATGACCCATAATTATTAGTATGATCTGAATATCTGCCACTGACTTAAGAAAATTCAAACAGTAAATGAGAAATTCTTCTTTATCCTGTTTTACAGACATTAAAACATGGCTCAGGGGTTATGCAGGTTTTGGGTTTGGTTCTTGCCTTTGGCAACTACATGAATGGTGGAAATAATACTCGGGGACAGGCAGACGGTTTTGGATTAGATATTCTCCCGAAGCTGAAAGATGTTAAAAGCAGTGTAAGTATTTTGGGTGAGTGAATGTAGCAAACTGAGGAGTGGATGTCTGTTTTGTAATAAGTTGAACTGTAAACCAGTGCGATAAATGTTTATGCTCCAAGGCCAAAAGTTCTATTATGTTCTGAGCCAGATAAAGGTAATGGTTTTTAAAATATTAAGTTCAACCGAGGGAATTCCCAGGTGGCACTAGTGATAAAGAATGTGCCTGCCAGTGAAGGAGACATAAGAGACCCTGGGGCAGGTTCAGTTCCTGGGTCAGGAAGATCCCTTGGAGGAGGGCATGGCAACCCACTCCAATATTCTTGCTGAAGAATCCCATGCACAGAGAAACCAGGCAGGCTACAGTCCACTGGGTCGCAAAGAGTCGGACATGACTGAGGAGACTTAGCATGCATGCCCGCAAGTTTAAGTGAACAATTGGCCTGTAAAAATGAAAATATAGAGAATTGTCTTCCTAGATAAGGAAATAATAAGGAAATAATCTCCCTGACAGAAGGGAGATACTTATTTTGCTTTTTTCTGCCGGTCAACAACTCACTGGTTTATTTAGTCATTACACTCATATGTTCATTTGACATTCTTTTATCCAGCTTCTATGAAATGCCAGACACTGTACTTTTCCAAAATTGGGAAAAGCATAGTCCTTTCTTGGAACACCAACAGCATATAACTTTTTTGATTTCTATTGTTCTATTTGTTCAAGTGCCTTTTTATTTGTATGACACACATTTTCTCAGGAACCTTCAATATGTCAACCCGATAAATCACATTTATTCAAAATTTATTTATTCTTCTAAACACATGGTAGGTTTTGAATAGTTCTCTTTTGAAAAGATTTATTTATTTATTTATTTATTTATTTTTGTGCTGGGTCTTCGCTGCTGCACATGCAGTCTTCCTCTAACTTCAGTGAGCGGGGGCTACTCTCCAGTTGCAGTACACAAGCTTCTCATTGCAGTGGTTTCTCTTGTTCTGCAGCACGGGCTCCAGGTGCGCAGGCTTCAGTGGTTGCAGCTCTCGGGCTCTGGAACATGAGCTCAGTAGTTGTGGCACACGGGCTTAGCCCCACATTCCACACCCACATTCCCATGTGCAGTCTTCCCAGATCGGGAATCCAACTGTGTCCCCTGCCTTGGATTCTTAACCACTGGACCACCAGGGAAATACTGAATAGTTCTTAACAACTGATTGTTGGATTGAAACAAGTAATTTTTGCAAATAACATTAGAATATAAGTATAATCAATAAATGTTACTTATAAAAAATGAATCTGAAATAGATTCTTATGGTCATAATTATATATGTATAAGGGATTATTTGTTTTTTGTATTGGTTAATGTATCTTATTCAATCCTATAAGTTAAATTTCATTAATTTAAATAAGGAATGATATGGATAAGAATAATCAAGAAGTAAGATTTTTAGTAATTTAACTTGCATTCTCACAAGGGCTATGCAAAGTCTATTTGGGTCTTTCTCTATAAAATAAAGATGACTATATCTGTATAGTTTCATAGACTTGCATGCATGGAACTGTTACTCAGATCACTCAAAATTACCTAGGCACTTAATAAGTGTTTTGTTAATTGACTGAGGTATTGCTGATCATTTCACTGATTTACAAGTTAGGAAAGACAAAGGAAGTTGCTTAAATCATTTTACAAGTAATCCTGCTTCTAATAAATGTACTACTTTGGTTATTATAGCTATGTATGCTATGCTATGCTATGCTAAGTCGCTTCAGTCGTGTCCGACTCTGTGCAACCCCACAGACGGCAACCCACCAGGCTCTGCCATCCCTGGGATTCTCCAGGCAAGAATACTGGAGTGGGTTGCCATTTCCTTCTCCAATGCATGAAAGAGAAAAGTGAAAGTGAAGTTGTTCAGTCGTGTCCGACTTTTAGTGACCCCATGGACTGCAGCCTACCAGGCTCCTCTGTCCATGGGATTTTCCAGGCAAGAGTACTGGAGTGGGGTGCCATTGCCTTCTCCAAATTATAGCTATGTATTTCCGTGTAATTGATGTATATAGTAAAATATGTTGTTGTTGCTGCTTAGTTGTTAAGTCATGTCCAACTCTTTGCAACCCCATGAACAGTAGCCCACCAGGATCCTCTGTTCATGGGATTTCCCAGGCAAGAATCCTGGAGTGAGCTGCCATTTCCTTCTCTGGGGGATCTTCCCAACCCAGGGATTGAACCCCTGTCTCCTGCATTGGCAGGTGGATTCTCTATTGTGGAGCCACCAGGGAAGCCCATAGTGTGTTCAGGGAGTCTGTGTTGTGTTAGTCACTGACTCGTTTCCCACTCTTTGTGACCCCATGGACTGCAGCCCACCAGGCTCCTCTATCCATGCGATTTTCTAGGCAAGAACACTAGATTGGGTTGCCATTCCCTTCTCCAGGGGATCTTCCCGACCCAGGGATTGAACCCGCATCTCTTGCATTGGGTGGGTTCTTTACCATCTGAGCCACCAGGAAAGCCCATCAGGGAGTCTAATAGGTATATTACCATATCCCATCAGACTTGTTTATAAAGGAATGTTGCTCTTTTTATCAATGAGGGGAAAGTGATGGTTAGATTGAATATTCCAGAAAACAAGGTTTTTATTATAAGGTATGTTTTTAAAAATATGTATTTGATTTCACACATCCCAATTATCTAGTATTTATTTTGAGAATTAAAAAAAAAACATATATTAATGCCTCTAAATGTGCCAGAAAAGAAGGTGGAAAGCTCTTCTTTGAAGATTGTTAGATATGAAGCAGTTTTTCTTCTTTAGAATTACATACATTGCATTTTTATAGCTGCACAGATACTAATTCTTGAATCTCAGTTGCTGACATAAGTTATAACATGAATTTGCATTCTTAAAGCTCCAGCTTACTTGAGATAATACTTAACTTTTAAATTTTCTTAATCTGCTTAGTAATAAACCTCAGTCAATCTTCCGGTTGGAGTGGTCCCTACTGGTTCAGCCATACAGAAATGCCGGTGCTATTTAGTCATTTCTGTTTAGATAGTAGTTGTACCTGTTAATAATAAGAAATAAAATTGATGAATTAATTTTCTGGTTGAGGAGGGTGAAAGCAGGAAGGTGTGTACAACTGAGACAACCCTCGAAACAGCTGTGCTTCCACCTGGGGCGCAGGTGGGAACAGAGGGGGGAGGACAAGACCATCGGGGCCATTAAACTAAAGGGACATGAAACAGAGGACGTCTCCTTTCATCCTAAATATTCTCATCTACATGCGTGGGTTTACTGGGATGAATTTTATTTAACGCTGTATATTTAGTCATTTTAAAAAAAGTATTCCTACTCACTTTGGTCTCTCTGCCTAGGACAATAGCAGAAGCCTGTTGTCATATATCGTGTCATATTATCTTCGCAATTTTGATGAGGTGAGATAACGTTCACAGAGTCACATTCTGTTATTCCCTGTTGCTGAGCCATGTGGTCGTGTTTCGTGTCGTTTGTCATTGCTGCTGCTGCTCTGTCCTCATTTACGTAACTGTCTGTGCTTCCTGCTGACCAGGACGCTGGGAAAGAGCAGTGTGTGTTTCCGCTGCCCGAACCCCAGGACCTCTTTCAGGCCTCGCAGATGAAGTTTGAAGATTTTCAAAAAGACCTCAGAAAACTCAAGAAAGACCTGAGAGGTAACTTACAATGTTAAGGAAACTCAGTTGTTATTTATGCTTCTTTAATGAGAGAACAGATTTTTCAGTGTTTCTAAAGAAGGTAAAAAATCAGTGTAAATAAACATTTTCATATGTGGCAAAAGAAAAAATTTACAAGTAATCTTATTCTTTTGTTATTTTTTTAAAGAAATGTGTATTAGAAATCTAGTTATCTAATCGCATCTTGGTTATTTGAATAGCAGCCTCTTTCATCAGGCACAAATTTTATTGTCTTACTTTCACTTTATGTTCAAGAATATTTGTACATTTATTATATCTTGTTAAAAGACACATATTTTCTCCCCACCCACCCTTGGAATACTTGCCTAAGATTTTATGGTATGTGAACTTTCCTGGGACAAAACATTTTTTCATGTATTTGGTAAAAAAAAAAAAAAAAAGATGCATGTGTAAAGTTCTATTGTTATTGTTCAGTTGGTAAGTCGTGTCTGACTCTGTGACTCCATGGACTGCCACACACCAGGCTTTCCTGTCCTTTACTGTCTCTCAGTTTGCCCACACTCATGTCACTGCGGTTCCCAAGTGGCACTAGTGGTAAAGAACCCACCAACAATGCAGGAGACAGAATAGATGCAGCTTCGATCCCTGGGTTGGGAAGATCGCCTGGAGAAGAGCATGGCAGTCCACTCCAGTTTTCTTGCCTGGAGAACCCTCATGGACAGAGGAGACTGGCTGGTTACAGTCCATAGTGTCTCAAAGAGTCAGACACCACTGAAGCAACTTAGCACACAGGCTCGCATGTCCATTGAGTTGGTGATGCCATCCAACCATCTCATCTCTGTCACCACTTCTCTTACGGCCCTCAGTCTTTCCAGCATCAGGGTCTTTTCCAATGAGTTGGCTCTTCACATCAGGTGCCCAAAGTGTTGGAGCTTCAGCTTGAGCATCAGTCCTTCCAGTGAATATTCAGGATTGATTTCCTTAAACTGACTGGTTTAATCTCCTCGGTGTCCAACTGACTCTTAAGAGTCTTCTCAATTATTAGTTGAGAAGCCTTAGATCATTTTGAAGAGACTTTGAAATTCTTCAGAATGGTAAATTTAAAGTAATGCACAAAAGCAAATAGTTTACAATTTTTTATTTTTTGTGAATAAAACTCCTTTCATCTGTCCTACCTTTATAAATGAGGTACATTTATAAAGGCTTATGATATTATTATTAGTTTCAGGTGTACAACTTAATAATGACAAAGGTCCATATAGTCAAAGCTATGCTCTTTCCAGTGATCATGTATGGACATGAGAATTGGACCATAAAGAAGGCTGAGCACTGAAGAATTGATGTTTTCAAATTGCAGTGGTGGAGAAGACTTTTAAGAGTCCCTTAGACAGCAAGGAGATCAAACCAGTCAATCCTAAAGGAAATCAACCCTGATACTCATTAGAAGGACTGATACTGAAGCTCCAATACTTTGGCCACCTGATGTGAAGAGCCAGTTCATTGGAAGAGACCCTGAGGGTGCGAAAGATTGAGGGCAGGAGGAGAAGGGAGTGACAGAGATGAGATGGTTGGATGGCATCATGGATTCAATGGACATGAACTTGGGCAAACTCTAGGAGATAGTGAGGGTTGGGGAAGCTTGGCGTACTGCACTGAACAACAACAAAATTTTTATATGTTATGCACCAGCGTTATTACAGTGTTACATTCCCTATGCTGTACCTTGCATCCCTGTGACTTATTTATTTTGTAAACGGCAGTTTCTGTCTCTTTAAACCCTTTCACCTATTTCACTCACCTACTTTATCTTATTTTCATGAAGTTTCTTCATTTATGGAGTTGAGAATACCACAACTTTCAATATAAGGCTCTTTCTCACTATTTAAGCACAGTCAGGGAGGACTTTTATGTGAGATTTTCATTGCATTTTGTATCACTAGATGAGAAGAGGCTTATTTACCCCAGAAGCCAAAAAGATGATACAACTTTTTAAAGAGATTCTATCCTAGTGATGTATAATCAAATTTATAGAGTTGTTATATTCTGGTCATAGATGATTTTATATAGATTTAAATCACCAAAGTAACATTATATAGTTTGCTTCAGTTCATTTCAGTTGCTCAGTCGTGTCCAACCCTTTGCGACCCCATGAATCGCAGCACGCCAGGCCTCCCTATCACCAACTCACAGAGTTCACTCAAACTCATGTCCATCGAGTTGGTGATGCCATCCAGCCATCTCATCCTCTGTCGTCCCCTTCTCCTCCTGCCCCCAATCCCTCCAAGCATCAGGGTCTTTTCAATGAGTCAACTCTTCCCATGAGGTGGCCAAAGTACTGGAGTTTCAGCCTCAGCATCAGTCCTTCTAATGAACACCCAGGACTGATCTCCTTTAGGATGGACTGGTTGGATCTCCTTGCAGTCCAAGGGACTCTCAAGAGTCTTCTCCAACACCACAGTTCAAAAGCATCAATTCTTCGGCACTCAGCTTTCTTTAAAGTCCAACTCTCACATCCATACATGACCACTGAAAAAACCATAGCCTTGACTAGATAGACCTTGTTGGCAAGGTAATATCTCTGCTTTTCAATATACTATCTAGGTTGGTCATAACTTTCCTTCCAAGGAGTAAGTGTCTTTTAATTTCATGGCTGCAGTCACCATCTGCAGTGATTTTGGAGCCCAGAAAAATAAAGTCTGACACTGTTTCTACTGTTTCCCCCTCTATTTCCCATGAAGTGATGGGACCAGATGCCATGATCTTAGTTTTCTGAATGTTGAGCTTTAAGCCAACTTTTTCACTCTCCTCTTTCACTTTCAGCAAGAGGCTTTTTAGTTCCTCTTCACTTTCTGCCATAAGGATGGTGTCATCTGCATAACTGAGGTTATTGATATTTCTCCAGGTAATCTTGATTCCAGCTTATGCTTCTTCCAGCCCCGTATTTCTCATGATGTACTCTGCATAGAAGTTAAATAAGCAGGGTGACAATATACAGCCTTGACGTACTCCTTTTCCTATTTGAAACCAGTCTGTTGCTCCATGTCCAGTTCTAACTCTTGCTTCCTGACCTGCATACAGATTTCTCAAGAGGCAGATCAGGTGGTCTGGTATTCCCATCTCTTTCAGAATTTTCCACAGCTTATTTTGATCCACACAGTCAAAGGTTTTGGCATAGTCAATAAAGCAGAAATAGATGTTTTTCTGGAACTCTCTTGCTTTTTCAATGATCCAGCAGATGTTGCCAATTTGATCTCTGGTTCCTCTCCTTTTTCTAAAACCAGCTTGAACATCTGGATGTTCATGGTTCACATACTGCTGAAGCCTGGCTTGGAGAATTTTGAGCATTAATTTACTAGCGTGTGAGATGAGTGCAATTGTGCAGTAGTTTGAGCATTCTTTGGCATTGCCTTTCTTTGGGATTGGAATGAAAACTGACCTTTCCCAGTCCTGTGGCCACTGCTGAGTTTTCCAAATTTGTTGGCATATTGAGTGCAGGACTTTCACAGCACCATCTTTCAGGATTTGAAATAGCTCAACTGGAATTCCATCACCTCCACTAGCTTTGTTCGTAGTGATGCTTTCTAAGGCCCACTTGACTTCACATTCCAGGATGTCTGGCTCTAGGTGAGTGATCACACCATCGTGATGATCTGAGTTGTGAAGATCTTTTTTGTACAGTTCTTCTGTGTATTCTTGCCACCTCTTCTTAATATCTTCTGCTTCTGTTAGGCCCATACCATTTCTGTTCTTTATTGAGCCCATCTTTGCATGAAATGTTCCCTTGGTATCTCTAATTTTCTTGAAGAGATCTCTAGTCTTTCCCATTCTGTTGTTTTCCTCTATTTCTTTGCATTAATCTCTGAGGAAGGCTTTCTTATCTCTCCTTGCTATTCTTTGGAACTCTGCATTCAGATGCTTGTATCTTTCCTTTTCTCCTTTGCTTTTTGCCTCTCTTCTTTTGACAGCTATTTGTAAGGCCTCCCCAGACAGCCATTTTGCTTTTTTGCATTTCTTTGCCATGGGTATGGTCTTGATCCCTGTCTCCTGTACAATGTCATGAACCTCCGTCCATAGTTCATCAGGCACTCTATCTATCAGATCTAGGCCCTTAAATCTATTTGTCACCTCCACTGTATAATCATAAGGGATTTGATTTAGGTCATACCTGAATGGTCTAGTGGTTTTCCCCAATTTCTTCAATTTAAGTCTGAATTTGGCAATAAGGAGTTCATGATCTGAGCCACAGTCAGTTCCCAGTCATGTTTTTGATGACTGTATAGAGCTTCTCCATCTTTGGCTGCAAAGAATATAATCAGTCTGATTTCAGTGTTGACCATCTGGTGATGTCCATATGTAGAGTCTTCTCTTGTGTTGTTGGAAGAGGGTGTTTGCTATGACCAGTGCGTTCTCTTGGCCAAACTCTATTAGCCTTTGCCCTGCTTCATTCTGAACTCCAAGGTCAAATTTGCCTGTCACCCCAGGTGTTTCTTGACTTTCTACTTTTGCATTCCAGTACCCTATAATGAAAAGGACATCTTTTTTGGGTGTTAGTTCTAAAAAGTCTTATAGGTCTTCATATAACCATTCAACTTCAGCTCCTTCAGCATTACTGGTTGGGGCATAGACTTGGATTACTGCCTTGGAAACAAACTGAGATTATTCTGTCATTTTTGAGATTGCATCCAAGTACTGCATTTCGGACTCTTTTGTTGATCATGATGACTACTCCATTTCTTCTAAGGGATTCCTGCCCACAGTAGTAGATATAATGGTCATCTGAGTTAAATTCACCCATTCCAGTCCATTTTAGTTTGCTGATTCCTAGAATGTCAGCATTCACTCTTGCCATCTCTTGTTTGACCACTTCCAATTAGCCTTGATTCATGGACCTGACATTCCAGGTTCCTATGCAATATTGCTCTTTACAGCATTGAATGTTGCTTCTATCACCAGTCACATCCACAAGTAGATGTTGTTTTTGCTTTGGCTCCATCCCTTCATTCTTTCTGGAGTTATTTCTCCACTGATCTCCAGTAGCATATTGGGCACCTACTGACCTGGGGAGTTCCTCTTTCAGTGTCCTACCTTTTTGCCTTTTTATACTGTTCGTGGGGTTCTCAAGGCAAGAATACTGAAGTGGTTTGCCATTTCCTTCTCCAGTGGACCACATTCTGTCAGACATCTCCACCATGACCCTCCCATCTTGGGTGACCGCACACGGCATGGCTTAGTTTCATTGAGTTAGACAAGGCTGTGGTCCATGTGATCAGATTGGCTAGTTTTCTGTGATTATGGTTTCAGTGTGTCTGCCCTCTGATGCCCTCTCGCAACACCTAGCATCTTACTTGGGTTTCTCATACCTTGGACGTGTGGTATCTCTTCACGGCTGCTCCAGCAAAGCGCAGCTGCTGCTCCTTACCTTGGACAAGGGGTATCTCCTGACGGCCACCCCTCCTGACCTTGAACGTGGAGTATCTCCTGTCAGCCCTCCTGTGCCTGTGTAGCCGCTGCTGCTTGGACGTGGAGTTGCTCCTCTCTGCCGCCTTCCCTGACCTCGGGCGTGGGGTAGCTCCTCTCGACCTCCGCCCTGACCTCGGGCATGGGGTAGCTCCTGTTGGCTGCCACCCCTGACCTTGGGCATGTGGTAGGTCATATAGTTTGCTTGCTGCTGCTACTGCTGCTAAGTTGCTTCAGTCGTGTCCGACTCTGTGCGACCCCATAGATGGCAGCCCATGAGGCTCGCCCATCCCTGGGATTCTCCAGGCAAGAACACTGGAGTGGGTTGCCATTTCCTTCTCCAATGCAGGAAAGTGAAAAGTGAAAGTGAAGTCACTCAGTCGTGTCCGAGTCTTTGCAACCCCATGGACTGCAGCCTACCAGGCTCCTCTGCCCATGGGATTTTCCAGGCAAGAGTACTGGAGTGGGGTGCCATTAATATTTATTGTATGCCTGAGGCATGATAGGCCTTTGCTAGGTGCCATGAGTACCAAAGATACAAGCATCACTGTCAAGGAGAAGTGAAATCCTGCCCCTTAGGTGCTCCCCTGAGAGTATCACATACGGGTGGTCATAGATTGATTATACTCTTTGCAGTTGAAGATGGTGAAGCTCTATACAAGCAGCAAAAAAAAAAAAAAAAAAAAAAGACCAGGAGCTGACTGTGGCTCAGATCATGAACTGCTTATTGAAAAATTCAGACTTAAATTCAAGACAGTAGGGAAAACCTCTAGGCCATTCAGGTTTGACCTGATAAATTACATCCCTTATGATTATACAGTGGAAGTGACAAACAGATTCAAGGGATTAGACCTGATAGACCAGTGCCTGAAGGACTAGGTCGGAGGTTCGTGACATTGTATCGGAGACAGTGATCAAGACCATTCCCAAGAAAAAGAAATGCAAAAAGGCAAAATGGCTGTCTGAGGAGGCCTTACAAATAGCCAAGAAAAGAAGAGAGGCTAAAGGCAAAGGAGAAAAGGAAAGATCTACCCATCTGAATGCAAAGTTCCAAAGAATAACAATGAGAGATAAGAAAGCCTTCCTAGTGATCGATGCAAAGAAATAGAGGAAAACAATAGAGTGGAAAAGACTAGAGATCTCATCAAGAAAATTAGAGATAGCAAGGGAACATTTCATGCAAAGATGGGCTCTTGAGGGACAGAAACTGTATGGACCTAACAGAAGTGGAAGATATTAAGGAGAGGTGGGTAGAATACACACAAGAACTATACCAAAAAGGTCTTAATGACCCAGATAACCACGATGGTGTGATCACTCATTTAGAGCCAGGCATCCTGGAATGCAAAGCCAAGGGGGCCTGAGGACGTGTCACTGTGAACAAAGCTAGTGGAGGTGATGGAATTCCAGTTGAGCTATTTCAAATCTTAAAATATGATGCTGTGAAAGTGCTGCACTCAGTATGCCAGCAAATCTGGAAAACTTAGCAGTTACCACAGGACTAGAAAAGACCAGTTTTCATTCCAGTCCCAAAGAAGGACAATACTGAAGAATGTTCAAACAGTTGAACTATTGAACTCATTTCACATGTTAGCAAATTAATGCTCAAAATTCTCCAAGCCAGGCTTCAACAGTATGTGGACCAAGAACTTCCAGATGTTCAACCTGGATTTAGAAAAGTCAGAGGAACCAGAGATCAAATTGCCAGTATCCATTGGATCATAGAAAAAGCAAGAGAATTTCAGAAAAACATCTACTTCTGCTTTATTGACTATGCTAAAGCCTTTGACTGTGCGGATCACAACAAACTGGAAAATTCTTAAAACAGATGGGACTATCAGACCACCTTACCTGCCTCCTGAGAAATCTGTATGCAGGTGAAGAAGCAACAGTTAGAACAGACATGGGACAATGGACTTGTTCCAAACTGGGAAAGGAGTATGTCAAGGCTGTATGTTGTCACCCTGCTTATTTAACTTACATGCAGAGTACATCATGCAAAATGCCAGGCTGGATGAAGCACAAGCTGGAATCAAGATTGCCTGAAGAAATATCAATAACCTCAGATATGCAGATGACACCCCTGTTATGGCAGAAAGAGAAGAGGAACTAAAGAACCTTTTGATAAAGGTAAAAGAGGAGAGTGAAAAAACTGGCTTAAAACTCAAGATTCAAAAAACTAAGATCATGGCATCTGGTCCCATCACTTCATGGCAAATAGATAAGGAAACAATGGAAGCAGTGACAGACTTTATTTTCTTTGGCTCCAGAATCACCTCAGGTGGTGACTGCAGCCATGAAATGAAAAAAAAAACACTTGCTCCTTGGAAGAAAAGCTATGACAAACCTAGATAGCATATTAAAAAGCTGAGACTTTACTTTGTTGACAAAAGTCTGTCTAGTACTTTTAAGTCAGCAAATCTGGAAATTTCAGCAGTGGCCATGGGACTGGAAAAAGTCAGTTTTCATTCCAGTCCCAAAGAAGGGCAATACTAAGAATGTTCAAACTACCCTGTAGTTGCACTCATTTCACATGCTAGCAAGGTTATGCTCAGAATCCTTCAAGCTAGGCTTCAGCAGTACATGAACTCAGAACTTCCAGATGTACAAGCTGGGTTTTGAAGAGGCAGAGGAACCAGAGATCAAATGACCAACATTCGCTGCATCATGGAGAAAGCAAGGGAGTTCCAGAAAAACATCTTCTGCTTCATTGACTACACTAAAGCCTTTGACTCTGTATTTCACAACAAACTGGGAAATTCTCAAAGAGATGGGAATACTAGACCACCTTACCTGTCTTCTGAGAAACCTGCATGTGAGTCAAAGAAGTAACAGGAAAAAGTTACATGGAAGTTACAAAGAAGTACATGGAAAAAGTTACATGGAAGTTACAAAGAAGTACATGGAACAGTTGACTGGTTCCACATTGGGAAAGGAGTAGGACAGGGTTGTATATTGTCACCCTACTTATTTAACTTATATGCAGAGTACTTTATGCGAAATGCCAGGCTGGATGAAGCACAAGCCTGGATGAAGCACAGGCTGGAATCAAGATTGCCAGGAGCAATATCAGCCACCTCATATATGCAGATGATACCATTCTAATGGCAGAAAATGAAGAGGAACTAAAGAGCTTCTTGATGGTGTTGAAAGAGGAAAGTGAAAGAGGAAAGGGTGAAATAGGAAAGCTGGCTTAAAACTCAACATTCAAAAAACTAAGATCTTGGCTTCCAGTCCCATCACTTCATGGCAAACTGAAGGGGAAAAAGTGGAAACAGTGCCAGATTTTATTTTGAGGGGCTCTGAAACCACTGTGGATGGTGACTGAAGCCATGAAATTAAAATATAGTTGCTTCTTCACAGCAAACTTTGAGAAATGTAGGAAAACTTTTAGAAACCTAGATAGCATATTGAAAAGCAGAGACATCACTTTGCCAACAAAGGACCATATAGTCAAAGCAATGGTTTTTCCAGTAGTCATGTACAGATGTGAGAGATGGACCATAAAGAAGGCTGAGTGCTGAAGAACTGATGCTTTCAAATTGTGGTACTGGAGAAGACTCTTGACTGCTCGGGAAATGCAAATCAGAACCACAATGTGATATCACCTCACACTTTTCAGAATGGCTGTCATCAAAAAACACAAATAACAAATGTTGGTAAGGATATGGAGAAAAGGGAATCCTTGTGCACTGTTGTTGGGAATGTAAATTGGTGCATTCTCTGTGGAAAACACAATGGAAGATTTACAAAAAACTAAAAATAGAGCTACCATATGAAGCAGCAATTCCACTCCTGGGTATATGTCTTTAAAAAAAAAAAAACACAAATACAAATTTGAAAAGATACATACATCCCTATATTTATAACAACATTATTCACAATTATTAAGATATGGAAGCAACCTAAATGTCCATCAACAGATGAATGGATAAAGAAGATGTATACACATACACACACACACACACACACACACACATATACAAACACATACACAATGGAACACTACTCAGCCATAAAAAGGAATGAAATTTTGCCACTTACAACAACATGGATAGAATTAAAAGGTACTGTGCTGAGTGAAAAAAGATAGAAAGACAAACACTGTGTGATATCACTTTTACATGGAAACTATAAAATATTGCAAAGTAGTGGATTTAGTAAAAAAGCAGACTCACAGTTATAGAGAACAAACTAGTAGTTAATAGTTGGGTGAAGGGAGAGAGAGGGATGTTATGGGGAATGAGGAGTGGTTGGTACAAACTGTCATGTATAAAATAAACTACAAGGATGTATTTTACAATACAGAGAATATAGCCAATATTTTAAAATAACTATAAATGGAGTATAACTTTTAAAATTGTTTGTCACTATATTGTATACCTGGAACTTATGTAATTTGTACATCAATTATCCTTCAATAAAGAAAAGGTAGGGGACTTCCTTTTGTGGTCCAGTGATTAAGCATCCACCTGCCAATGCAGGGGACACAGGTCTGATCGCTGGTCCAGGGAAATCCCACCTGCTGAGGAGCAGCTAAGGCCATGTGCCACAACTGCTGAAGCCTGTGTGCCTGGAGCCTGTGCTCCACAACAAGAGAAGCCACTGAAACGTGAAACCTGTGCCCTGCAACGAAGAGCAGCCCCTGCTTGCTGCAACTAGAGAAAGCCCAAGTGCAGCAATGAATACCCAGTGAGGCCAAAAATAAAATAGTAAATAAATAAAAAATTTAAAATAAACTTCTGTTTAATAAAAATGAAGAGAAAGAAAAGAAAAGGTCAGGACTTCCTTGGAGATCCAGTGGTTAAAATCCTGGGCTTCTAGTGCAGGGGGCTTACGTTCTATTCCTGGTCTGGGAAGTAAGACCCCACGTGTGCTGCTGTGGTCAAAAATAAATTAATTAACTTTAAAGGAAAAGAAAAGGTAATCTCCCTTGTGGAGTTAGGTTTTGATTCTTCAGAATTTTTTTTGAAGAGAGAGTAGATGCTTTAGTTATCTACTGTTATGTGATCAGAATTGGTGTTTGAAACAAAACTTACTATCCTAAGATTAGCCTCCCTTTTGTGCCAGATGACACCAAGGTGAGGGTGTGAATTGAGAGGCAAGCAGAGGTCAGTACTAAATGAAGGACTGTCTCAAGATGAGAGATGAATCAGTAGAAAGGCTGGCCTCAGTAGCACTGAGCCCCATCACTGGAAATGTCCCCGTGTGTGCCCTAAGCTTGGGACTGTGCATGCCTGCATGGCACTTAACTTTCATGACTTCATCACGTCTTTTTCTTTTTTTGAGGCTAATTACTTTACAATATTGTAGTGGTTTTGCCATACATTAACATGAATCTGCCACAGGTGTACATGTGTTCCCCATCCTGAACCCCCCTCCCACCTCCCTCCCCTTCCCATCCCTCTGGGTCATCCCAGTGCACCAGCCCCAAGTATCCTGTATCCTGCATTGAACCTGGACTGGCGATTCATTTCTTATATGATATTATACCTTTTTCAATGCCATTCTCCCAAATCATCCCACCCTCGCCCTCTCCCACAGAGTCCAAAAGACTGTTCTATACATCTGTGTCTCTTTTGCTATTGTGCATATAGGGTTATCATTACCACCTTTCTAAATTCCATATATATGCATTAGTATACTGTATTGGTGTTTTCCTTTCTGGTTTACTTCACTCTGTATAATAGGCTCCAGTTTCATCCACCTCATTAGAACTGACTCAAATGTATTCTTTTTAATGACTGAGTAATATTCCATTGTGTATATGTACCAGAGCTTTCTTATCCATTCATCTGCTGATGGACATCTAGGTTGCTTCCATGTCTTACATATGTTATAATGTTTTGGTGTCATTCAGTATATTCAAGGTTGAAGCTTAAAGAATCAATACCACTGTCTCTTCCTAAATTCTACAGGGTACAAACTTGTGGAGTTTTGTTATATAAAATTATGGTGTTTACATAGATACTACATATGTCAAATAAGTAATTTATAATTAGTTTTGCTTTGGACTTCCCTCACTTAATAGAGTGAATGCATTTAGATGATCTAAGTGACCTCTATGGTATTGCTTATGATAATAAGTAAATGTTGACTTTTCGTGCTTCCTGAGACCTCATGTGAGAAGAAGGCCCATTGCCAACAGTGTGCACTCCCCATGTCATGTGTTTATGCTGAGACCACCTCTCCGCCAGAAAGCAACTTGGAGGCTTGCTCACACCGCACAGAGGTTCATGCCTTTGCTGACTCTGAAGTTATGGCCCCTCCTCTCTGAGAACAGAGATACCTTGAGGGGTATCACAGGTGGTGACAGAGAGCTGGATGCTCATCTGGTCCAGGTGTGTCACCCACAACATCCGCACATCATGTGGCCGTTGATCATTAGTGTGAGGCAGATCAGGGTTAGTGATGACCAGTAAAGAATACAATAATAGTATGGAAAATGGTAACATGCCTGAGTTTGTCCCTATAAATGTCATTCCCACATCTGAAGCATTGCCTCAGTGCAGTGCTTAGGAGATGAGAGTTCCGTGTTCTTGTTGTGTTAGAAGCTGTCCCTCTGCTGGTGGTGGTAATTGTAGCAAACCTGATAATCCTCTTATTGTGTATCCAGTAGTCTTCTGCATATTTTACCTATGCAAAACCCTTTCATCTTAATAGCAAAGTAGACACTATTATTAACCCCATGTTACAGATGAAGAAACTGAAGCACAGAGGGGATGCATACCTGGCCAAAGACTCACAGCTTGTAAGTAAGCTATAAACCCAGTCTCCAGAACCCATGCTGTTAGCCTGCAGGCCATGCTGCTCTGCTATTGTTGCTGATAAAACTAAGGATAATAGCAGTAATGCTGGTGAAAACTTACATGGGCCTTAACATGTACCAGGCTCCGTTCTAAGTGCTCTGCGTGCATTAACTGACATTCCTTGTAACAACTCCAAGAAGCAGGTTCTATCACTGTGTATTGCAGATAAAAAGCCTCAGGCACAGAAAAGCTGACTGTCTTTTTGAAAGTTACAGCTGTTGCATTTTACCTTTTTGTTGCTTTTACCTCTTAAATTTTTGTAGCCTGTGCACTCGATTTGTCCATGGAAGCGCATCACTTGTGTATGGAGAGTAACCAAAAATACTGAGAATTCCTCTCATTGGAACACACTAGTCCCACTCACTCCTGGTTCTCCTTATAATATCTGACATTTCCTTCTAAATCTTCTGTCTTCATAGCCTTCTCTTCCTCTGCTTCTTCATTACAGTTGGCATTGCTCAGATGTTCAACCTTGGCTTGCTCTTCTTCTCACTAGACATGCTTTCTCAAGTGGTCTTATTCAGAGTTTTCCTGTATTGCTCTGATCTGCAGACTTATACACCCAGCTGCTTGCTGGCAGCCACACATGGATGTTCCACTAGCATCTTAAAACTCAGCGAGTTCAAAAGCAAATTAATTTTCTTTTCTCTGAAAAATACTCTTCTTCCTGTGTGCTTCATCCCCAAACCTCCAAAGCTATGAACCCAGTCAGCATCCTTCTTTCCCCTCCCTCCTTCACACAATAATGCACATTAGAATCACTGTTTTAATCTTTTTCGTGTCTTGTACCTGGAGATTACTTTTCAAAATGACTAGGATGGAAGCCTTGGCATGTAGACTCTGAAAAGCCTCCTCAATGAACAAACTGAAGAATAACAATCATATGATCATTTTAATAGATGTAGAAAAAGCTTTTGACGAAATTCAACTTCTTTTTACAATAAGAACTCTCCACAAACTGCGTATAGAGGGAATATACCCCAACATAACAAAATCTCTGTAGGATAAGCCCACAGCAAACATCATAGTCACTTGTGAAAAGCAAGAAGCATTTTCTCTAAGGTCAGGGGCAAGACAAGGATGTCCATCTTGCCACTTTTATTCACCATAGTTTTGGAAATCCTAGCCACAGCAATCAGACAAAGAAAAGAAATAAAAGGAATCCAAATTGGAATGGGAGAAGTAAAACTGTCACTGTTTGCAGATGACATGATACTATATATAAAAATTTCTAAAGACACCACCAAAAGACAACCAGAACTAATAAATGAATTTAGTAAAGTTAAAGAGTACAGAATTTCTTTCTGGTTTACTTCACTCTGTATAATAGGCCCCAGTTTCATCCACCTCATTAGAACTGATTCAAATTTATTCTTTTTAATGGTGATATATGGCAAAACCAATACAATATTGTAAAGTTAAAAAATAAAATACAAAAAAAAAGAAAGTTGAATCAGAAAAAAAATTTTTTTAAAGAGTACAGAATTTAATAGAGTAGTCCCCCACATATTAATATGAACCTTCAGGTTGCAAACTTTCAATGATGCAAACATTGTTCACATATCCAATCACATAAGTTAGTTCGTGTGTCTGGCATACGTTGTCACTCGTGTGCATTCTCTACAAGTGATTGTGCTTCTGTGCGCTTTACAGTGTTGTAAAGAGTACAGTAGTAGAGTATCTTTATTTCAAGCTCAGGATGTCTGAACAGAAATGTAAAACAGCAGTAAATAGCCGATTGTGTTAGTTGGGTAACTAGACCATCTTTGTTGGACTTACGACCAAATTGGACTTATGAACGTGCTCTCAGAACAGAGCTTGTTTGTTTATAGGGGACTTACTGTACACAGAGATCTGCAGAAATTTCCATACACTGATAATGATTATGTGAAAGAAAAATTAAGAAAATGATCCATTTATAATTGTATCAAGAAAAATATGCCTGGGAATAAATTTAACCAAGGAGGGGAAAGACTTGAAAGCTCTAAGATGTTGATGAAAGAAGTTGAGGACAAGACAAATAAATGGAAAGACATACCATGCCTATGGATTGGAAGAATTAATGTTGCTAAAATGTCCATACTTCCCAAGGTAATCTACATAGTCGCTAACAAACTACCAGTGGAATTTTTCATAAAACTGGAATAAATTCTAAAATTTGTATGGAACCACAAACAACCCCAAAAGCCAAAGCAATCTTGAGAAAAGACAAAGCTGAAGATAATCACATTCCCTGACTTCAGACTACACTACAAAGATACAGTAATCAAAACATGATTGGTACTGGCAGGAAAACAGACTCATGTATCACTGGAACAAAATAGATACTCCAGAAATAAATTCACACTTACATGGTCAATTAATATATGTCAGAGAAATCAATAATATGTGGTGGGGGAAAGACAGCCACTTCAATAAATGCTTTTGGGGAAACTGGACAGCCACATGCAAAACAGTGATACTGGACTATTTTCTTACAACATATTCAGAGGTAAAATGGTTAAAGAGTCAAATGTAAGACCTGAAACCACAAAACACCTACAGGAAAATATAGGCAGTATATTCTTTTTCGTTTTAGGTCCTAGGGACATTTTTTAGATATGTTTCCTCAGGCAAGGGTAAGAAAAGCAAAAATAAATGGGACTATGTCAAACAAAAAAGCATTTGTACAGCCAAAGAAACCATCAAAATGAAAAGGCAGCCTGCTGTATGGGAGCAGATATTTTATATGGGAGAAGATAATATACTGGATAAAGGCTTAATATTCAACTTATATCAAGAAATCTTATAACCTAATATTAAAAAGAACAAACAATCCAATTAAAAACTACAGAGGACCTGAACAGTCATTTCTCCAAAGGACAAAAAGATAGCCAACAAACACACGATATTTCCTGATGCTTTCCTGATGATTAGTGATGTGGAGCACAAATTGAAACCAATGTGCTATCACCTAACTTCTCTTAGAATGACCATTATCAAAAAGACAAGAAATAACTATTGGTGAGAAGAATGTGGAGAAAAGGGAACCCTCATTCACTGTTCCTGGGCATGTAAATTCAAGCAGCTACTGTAGAGAACAGTATGCTGCTGCTGCTGCTGCTGCTGCTGCTAAGTTGCTTCAGTCGTGTCCTACTCTGTGCGACAAGAACACCGACAATTCCTCAAAAAATTGAAAATAGAAATATCATCAGTCCAGTTCAGTTGCTGAGTCGTGTCTGACTCTTTGTGACCCCATGGACTGCAGCATGCCAGGCCTCCCTGTCCATCACCAACTCCTGGAGTTTATTCAAACTCATGTGCATTGAGTTGGTGATGCCATCCAACCATCTCATCCTCTGTCGTCCCCTTCTCCTCTCGCCTTCAATCTTTCCCAGCATCAGGGTCTTTTCCAATGAGTCGATTCTTTGCATCAGGTGGCCAAAGTATTGGAGTTTCAGCTTCAGCATCAGTACTTCCAATGAATATTCAGGACTGATTTCCTTTAGAATTGAATGGTTGGATCTCTTTGCAGTCCAAGGGACTCTCAAGAGTCTTCTCCAACACCACAGTTCAAAAGCATCAATTCTTCGGCACTCAGCTTTCTTTATAGTCTGACTCTCACATCCATACACGACTACTGGAAAAACCATAACTTTGACTAGATGGACCTTTGTTGGCAAAGTAATGTCTCTGCTTTTTAATATGCTGTCTAGGTTGGTCATAACTTTTCTTTTAAGGAGCAAGCATCTTTTAACTTCATGGCTGTAGTCACCATCTGCAGTGATTTTGATGCCCCAAAAAATAAAGTCTGTCACTGTTTCCACTGTTTTCCCATCTATTTGCCATGAAGTGGTGGGACAAGATGCCATGATCTTAGTTTTCTGAATGTTGAGTTTTAAAGCCAACTTTTTCACTCTCTTCTTTTACTTTTATCAGGAGGCTCTTTAGTTCTTCTTCACTTTCTGGCATAAGGGTGGTGTCATCTGCATATCTGAGGTTATTGATGTTTCTTCAGGCAATCTTGATTCCAACTTGTGCTTCCTCCAGCCCAGGATTTCTCATGATGTACTCTGCATATAAGTTAAAGAAGCAGGGTGACAACATATAGCCTTAATGTACTCGTTTCCCTATTTGGAACCAATTCTGAATTCCAGTTCTGAGTATTTATACCAGTAAAAATGCTAATTGAAAATGATGTATACGCCCCCTGTGTTTGTTGAAGCCTAATTTATAAATAGCCAAGATTTGGAAGCAACCTAAGTATCCACCAATAGATGAATGGATTAATAAGACATGTTTTACATATACATATGTGTGTATATCTGTTTATATATATACACACACACACACACACACATTTCACCTACACATACAGTGGAATGTTATTCAGCCATGGAAAAAGGAAAGATTCCTACTTGCAGCAGCGCAAATGGACCTGGAGGGTATTATGCTAAGTGGAATATGTCAGGTGAGAAAGACAGTGTTGTATGACTGTCAGTTATGTGTGGAATCCAAAAAGCAAAACAAATGATCAAACAAAACAGAAAAGATACATAGATACAGAGAATAAGCTTATGGTTGCAGGGGTAGGGGTGCAGGGATGGTTGAAAAAGGCAATGTGGATAAGAGGTATAATCTTGCATTTAATATAAAATAAGTAATGGGGTTTAATGTTGAGGTTTAAGTCAACTTTTTCACTCTCCTCTTTCACCTTCATCAAGAGGCTTTTTAGTTCCTCTTCACTTTCTGCCATAAGGGTGGTGCCATCTGCATATCTGAGGTTATCTTGATTCCAGCTTGTGCTTCTTCCAGCCCAGCATTTCTCTTGATGTACTCTGCATATAAGTTAAATAAGCAGGGTGACAATATACAGCCTTGAAGTACTCCTTTTCCTATTTGGAACCGGTCTGTTGTTCATGGGGAATAGATGGGGAAACAGTGTCAGACTGTATTTTGGGGGGCTCCAAAATCACTGCAGATGGTGACTACAGCCATGAAATTAAAAGACGCTTACTCCTTGGAAGGAAAGTTATGACCAACCTAGATAGTATATTCAAAAGCAGAGACATTACTTTGCCAATAAAGTCCATCTAGTCAATGCTATGGTTTTTCCAGTGGTTATGTATGGCTATGAGAGTTGGACTGTGAAGAAAGCTGAGCGCTGAAGAATTGATACTTTTGAACTGTGGTGCTGGAGAAGACTTGTGGGTCCCTTGGACTGCAAGGAGAGCCAACCAGTCCATCCTAAAGGAGATCAGTCCTGCGTGTTCATTGGAAGGACTGATGCTAAAGCTGAAACTCCAATACTTTGGCCACCTCATGTGAAGAGTTGACTCATTGGAAAAGACCCTGATGCTTGGAGGGATTGGGAGCAGGAGGAGAAGGGGAGGACAGAGGATGAGATGGCTGGATGGCATCACCAACTCGATGGACATGAGTTTGAGTAGACTCCGGGAGTTGGTGATGGACAGGGAGGCCTGGCGTGCTGTGATTCATGGGGTCGCAAAGAGACAGACACGACTGAGCGACTGAACTGAACTGAATGGGGTTTAATATACAGCATGAGGAATATACTCAGTAATATTGAAATAGCTTTGTATGGTCACAGATAGTTACTAGACTCACCATGGTATTCATTCCATAATGTATTTAAATGTTGAATCAGTGTTGTATACCTGAAACTAACATAATGTGTACATCAACTATAATATTTTTAGTTTCTTTTTATAATCCCCTAGAGTGAAGCCTTGATGCTAGGCTTCTTTTGACAGCGTTGGATGCTGACGTTTGTCAGTTGCATGGTTAACAGGATTTCCTAAAACGATTTGTAACTGTTTCGGTGCACCGTTAGCAGCGTGCCGTTCTGAACACTGTCTCTCTGTAATTTCAGCCTGTGAAGTTGAAGCGGGGAAAGTTTACCAAGTGTCGTCAAAAGAGCACATCCAGCCTTTCAAAGAAAACATGGAACAATTTATTATTCAAGGTAAATTCTGAAAAGATGCTGCACTTCTCTCCCTGCTCAGCAGAAAGGTAGAAGGCATTTTGAAAAATAGGCATTGGTTTAAAAGGGATTATTTTAACACCACAGAAGAATAAATGATGTTGTATCATAAATCACACAGTTGTGACAGACGAACAATTAGCTAAATAGGATGTTTTGTGGATAATATTCATTATTATTGTTTTTTAATGACAGTAAATATAGTAGTTATTAGTTAAAATGGCGTATACTTATAAAGGCATTACAATTTTTATGATTTTTTTAATAGAAAGTTAGATATTCTTTTAACATTTATCTACACATACAACTTCAGTTCAACTTGGTATTTGCTTTATCAAAACATTGTGCTACAAAACAAAGTACATTGACGATTTTCTGATCTTTAAAACATTATATTCTATTTTTATAGGATGTATAAATACTCCTGGATATTTAACACATTTTCCCCAAGGACCATAAAAGCTTTATAAATATTATATTCTTGATTCTTCCTATATTCCTATGAAACAAGCAGCAGTGGAAAATTTCAAGCAATATTAAAGGAACAAAAAAATTTTGATAGGAGAAATCTATTAATCTATTGCTGTTTGAATTCCTTGAAACATGGTTATATCAAAGGACTCACTACTCCACACATTGCTGCTTTGGAATGTTGCATATCTTCTGAAGATCAGATCTGTATGAAGCTGTGCTCTGGGGAGGCTCTCCTAGTTCAGGAATTCTCCAGAGACTGGTGTGGCCTGAGACTGAAGCCAAGCAATGCTCTGGAGACTGGCTTCATCTTCTGTCGTTTTACAGGTTGTTCAGGCGTCTGTAATGATGATAACCCAGTGAATGAGTTATACTGGAATTTGATTAAACATTATTTATCTCATGTTTCCATACAAATAGTAAATTCTTTTCTTCTAATTCTGTGAAAAATGCTATAGTTTCATAGGGATTGTATTGAATCTGTAGATGCCTTTGGGTGGTATGGTCATTTTGACAACATTGATTCTTCCGATCTAGGAGCATGGTATCTCTCCATCTGTTACTGTCATCTTTGACTTCTTTCATCAGTATCTTACAGTTTTTGAAGTATAAGTCTTTTGCCTCCTTGGGTAGGTTTGCTTCTAGATATTTTATTCTTTTTGATGTGATGGTAAATTATATTGTTTCCTTAATTTCTCTTTCTGATCTTTCACTATTAGTGTATAGGAATGCTAGAGATTTCTGTGTTTTAATTTTGTAGTTTGCAACTCTACCAAATTCATTGATGAGCTCTGGTTTTCTGGCAACATCATTAGGATTTTCTATGAATAGTATCATGTCATCTGCAAACAGTGACATTTTACTTCTTTTCCTTTTTCATTTTTATTATTAAATTTAAAAATATGACTATATGTATTTTTAGATATATTATATTACATATAACTTATTTTATATATAATAGAAACATAGCATATTTATGTACATATATATGTACACATACATATATTTTTTCACATTTTATATTCATTTCATTTCTAAAACAAGATAAATATATTCTCATTATTTGCCATCATTATGTTCTACAAGGTTGCCACAAACACTGATTTAGTAAGTACTGGACCACTGTTCCTAGCAGTAAAGACAGTTCTTCAAGCCTCTGGTCACATTTTGGTCTCATTTCATCAACCAACCAAAGTACAATCTTGCTTTATGTGTGTTCATGTTTGAATACACCTTCTTTACTATACTGCTAATTCATTAATATCAAACTCACAGCCAAGTCTGACAGCCCCTGAGTGAAGCTTACCCAGCACATGTATTTTCTCCATAAGGCACACCATAACCTCCTCAGGTTTAGGGCACTAGGTAGCTCTGCACCTACATGCTTGTGGACTGTTTAAAAAGAGAGATTACCAGGAAAGAAGGAGGTAAAAAGATGCCAAACTGCATCCCAGTAGACTGAGAAAAGGACACTTGTACAGGATGAGACTTGGAATAAAGCAGAGCCACACTGTATTCAGCCTTAACCAGGAACATGTGCCTTGTGACTCAGACTTTTCAATGTTCTGCATACATCTGTGAGCAACTACAAAGGCACTGCGCTTGTTTATTTTGGAATTAAAATCAATTTTAATGAATTGGCAACTTCACAAATACAGAATCCATGAATGATGAGGATCACCTTTGAAAGGTTATGTATGTATAACATAAATAAGGGCAAGTGTGTATACATGTGAAATACTGGGCTCAATGAATCACAAGCTGGAGTCAAAATTGCTGGGAGAAATATCAACAGCCTCGGATATGCAGTATGATACCACTCAAATGGCAAAAAGTGAAGAGGAACTAAAGAGCCTCTTGATGAAGGTGAAAGAGGAGAGTGAAAAAGCTGGCTTGAAACTCAACATTCAGAAAACCAGGATCATGACATCTGGTCCCATCACTTCATGGCAGAAAGAAGAGGAAAAAATGGAAACAGTGACAGATTTTCTTTTCATGGGCTCCAAGATATGATACTATACATAGAAAATCCTAATGATGCTTCCAGAAAACCAGAGCTCATCAGTGAATTTGGTAAAGTTGCAAGTTACAAAATTAACACACAGAAATCTCTTGCATTCCTACATACTAATAATGAAAGATCACTGCCAACAGTGACTGCAGCCATGAAATTTAAAAGATGCTTGCTTCTTGGAAGGAAACATATGACAAACCTAGACAGCATATTAAAAAAAAGAGACATCACTTGCCGACAAAAGTCCGTATAGTCCAAGCTATGGATTTTCCAGTAGTCATGTACCAATGTGATATTTGGACCATTAAGAAGGCTAAGTGTCAAAGAATTGATGCTTTTGAATTATGGTGCTGGAGAAGACTTTTGAGAGTCCCTTGGACTGCAAAGAGATCAAACCACTCAATCCTAAAAGAAATCAGTCCTGAATATTCATTGGAAGGACTGTTGCTGCAACTGAAGCTCCAATGCTTTGGCCACCTGATGTGAAGAGGAGAGATTGAGGGCAGGAGGAGAAGGGGGTGGCAGAGGATAAATTAGTTAGCTAGCATCACCAACTCAGTGGACATGAATGTGAGCAAACTCCAGGAAATAGTGAAAGACAGAAGAGCCTGGCATGCTGCAGTCCACAGAGTCATAAAGAGATGGACATGATTCATTGGAAAAGACCCTGATGCTGGGAAAGATTGAAGGCGAGAAGGGAAGGGGAGGACAGAGGATGAGATGGTTGGATGGCATCACTGACTCGATGGACGTGAGTTTGAGTAAACTCCGGGAGTTGGTGATGGACAGGGAGGCCTGGCATGCTGCAGTCCATGGGGTCACAAAGAGTCGGACACAACTGAGGGACTGAACTGAACTGAACCAGTCTGACCCACTACAGCTTTTTGAATCCCAAAACCATTACATCTGAGAAGTATGCTCAGCAGATCAATGAGATACTCCTAAAACTGCAATGCCTGCCGCTGGCATTGGTCCACAGAAAGGGCCTAATTCTTCTCCATGATAATTCCTGACCACATGTTGTACAACCAGTGGTTCAAAATTTGAATAAATTGAACTATGAAGTTTAGTCTCACCTTCCATATTCACCTGACATCTCACCAACGGACTTTCACTTCTTCAAGCATCTTGACAACTTTTTGCAGGGAAAATGTTTCCACAACCAGCAGGATTCAGAAAATGCTTTCCAAGAGTTCACCAAATCCCAAAGCACAGATTTTTATGCTTCAGGAATAAACAAACTTATTTCTCGTTGGCAAAAATGTGTTGATTGTAATGGTTCCTACTTTGATATATTTGAGCCTAGTTATAATAATTTAAAATTCATGGTCTGAAACTGCAATTATCCACTCCAGTATTCTTGCCTGGAGAATCCCAGGGACAGCGGAGCCTGGTGGGCTGCCATCTATGGGGGTCACAGAGAGTCGGATACAACTAAAGTGACTTAGGAGCAGCAGCAGCAACCTAATAAAACACAGTTGGTCTAAGATTTTGGTCACTGCATGTAATTAGAGTGCTCCCTAAATGAATGGCAGAGTTATCTAAAAAAATACCTTAATTTTTACTACCTTAGTAACATTTTATTTTAGTTTGATCGATTTCATCCTCACAAACTAAAGAAACACATCCAGCATTTGTCACTAAGTCAACATCTTGTATGTGCATGCTAAGTCACTGCACTCATGTTAGACTCTTTGTGACCCTATGGACTATAGCCCACCAGGCTCCTCTCCGTGGAATTCTTTAGGCGAAAATTCTGGACTGAGTTGCCATGCCCCCATCTAGGGACTGAACCCTCATCTCTTACGTGTCCTACATTGGCAAGCAGGTTCTTTACCACTCATATCACCTGGGAAGCCCAAGTTAACATCATAAGTGTGTTTAAAAGATTGTGATAACAAAATGTTGGTGGTGTTTTTCTGCAAGCAGTGTGTTGAGAAATGGTAGCTCAGTGTCTCCAGAAATCCGAATTGCATCCCAAGTTTCCAGAAAATTTTTTATTTCTTTTTTTTTTTTTGGCTGCGTTGGGTCTTAGTTGTGCCCTGTGGGATCTTAGTTCCCTGACCAAGGATTGAACCATGTCCCTTCATTGCAGGGTGGATTCTGAACCACTGGACCAACAGGGAAGTCCCAAGTTTTTTATTTCTAAGATTGCCCTACAAAAGAAAATCATCTCTCATAGGACTTTATCAAAGCTGATTACAGCAGAGAAAACAACTCCGTTTAGCTTCAAAATCATGTTTAAAAAAATGGAAAACAAGAGTAATTTATAGTATTTCCTGCTATCCCAATTTGGTTTCATGGTTGTAATATGGCTATTAGGTTTGGACAGAGAGCCTATTTTTGTTTTATTCCTTTAGTAAGAGTCATTCTTCTGCCACATTGAACTGCAGTATTTATTCAGTAAAACTTGTTCATACAATAAAGCCAAAGCTGTTTTTGTATGCTTCACAAGGAATCATTATGAATAACTAAAATTCACTTCATTCCACTCACAACTAGTTAGGGGCTTATATTATGTAAAAAGCTGTTAAGTATCTGTTTTCTTTATCTGCATATAATGTTGAAGCATGATACAATAGCAGTTGGTGTATTCAGTTAAACATTATTATGTACTGTATCACTTTAGGATTTTGAGAGCTTGAAATCCAACATTTTCAAAGAATATTTATGTAGCCCCTACTAATTATTGGGGGCAGTATGCTAAATATTTTGTATATGTTAACAGATTAATTTATATGCCTAAGATTCTGCGTGTGTTAGTCACTCAGTCGTGTCCGACTCTTTGCGACCCCTTGGACTGTAGCCTGCCAGGCTTCTCCATCTGTGGGATTTTCCAGGCAAGAATACTGGAGTGGATTGCCATCTCCTTCTCCAGGGGATCTTCCCGACCCAGGGATTGAACCCAGGGCTTCCCTGGGGGCTTAGCAGGTAAAGAATCCGCCTGCAGTGTGGGAGATCTGGGTTCAAATCCTGGGTTGGTAAGATCCCCTAGAGAAGGGAACGGCTACTCACTCTAGTATTCTGACTGGAGAATCCCATGGACTGTAGAGTCCATGGGATCACAAAGAGTCAGACACGACTGAGCGACTTTCACTTTCTTTCTCCTGCATCGCAAGGAGGCTCTTTACCATCTGAGCCACCAGGGAAGACTAAGATTACAAAGCTAATTTCAGAGGCAGAATCAGAATAGAATACACATCACTGGAATCTCATTCTAGGGTGTTTTTTGATGTTTGGCAAAACTAATACAGTGTTTCAGGTTTAAAAATAAAATAAAATTAAATAAAAAAAATTTCATAAATCATTTACTCGGTGCATCTAGAATAGTCCAAAAAATTTCTTCCTTTCTCAGTCTTAAATTCTATATTTTACAAAAGGAAAAAATGATGCAAGGGCAGTTGGAAGAACGTCCTTCCTGAAAGTGTTATGCATTGTGTTGCTTTGTTGTTTTCTCTTAAACTTTTCTGTGGTTCTAGAATTACTTCTGAAAACAAACCATTTTCATACAGCAGCCCAAAGCAGATTTTGTAAGAAAATAGGTTAACATTGGAGACTTTTCAAAGTGAAGTCATGGAACATCTATCCTGTTTCTTAATATGGCTAATGATTGACCTGTAGGTTTATGGAAGCATTCTAAAAAACCAGAAGGGAAAAGGGAAACATACCTCTGCAACCATCTCCCAGGATTGCTGTTAAATTCAGGCAGTCCTTCAGAGAGCCTGCATAACACTCCATGGTGGCTTTGCAGACGCGTGCAGACCTTCAAACAAACACTGTCTTGAGGTTGTGAAACAGCGCCCGAAGCTGGCAACTGTTTAAGTCATGATGCAGTCACTGACATTTCCCAAGTGGCCACAGGTTTGATTTCATGCCCAGTTCCAATATTTATAATCATTTTGCCCTGCTCCTTTCTGTCTTTTAACTTTTCCAAATGGCTGCAAGTGTGCCCCCAAAGGAAATGATTATGAAAAGACAACTTCTTTCACTAGCTCCAGGTTGGTTTTTTTCTTTGATTTTTTTGTCCAGTAGCTCAGTGATTTTCAAACTGTGTGTCACAGATACTTAGTGAAGAATGAAATGAATTTAGTGGGTCACAACTACATTTTGAGATCTAGGGGAATAGACTAAAAATATTACTAAAAGCATTGTAAGAAGTGGGAGTATTTTTTTTAATTTTTGTGCCAAATATGTGTGTATGTATATAAAGTAATACATAAATTCCTAGAATGCATACTGGCCAGTGAGAGTCATTGCCATACATACTTATGTGATGGGAGTTTCTGTGTTATTTTAAACAACTTTAAAATAGTGATGTAGTTTCTGGTCTTATGTTTAGATCTTTAATCCATTTTGAGTTTATTTTTGTGTATGGTGTTAGACAGTGTTCTAGTTTCATTCTTTTACAAGTGGTTGACCAGTTTTCCCAGCACCACTTGTTAAAGAGATTGTCTTTTCTCCATTGTATATTCTTGCCTCCTTTGTCAAAGATAAGGTGTCCATAGGTGTGTGGCTTTATCTCTGGGCTTTCTTTTGTTTCATTGATCTATATTTCTGTCTTTGTGCCAGTACCATACTGTCCTGATGACTGTGGCTTTGTAGTAGAGCCTGAAGTCAGGCAGGTTGATTCCTCCAGTTCCATTCTTCTTTCTCAAGATTGCTTTGGCTATTCGAGGTTTTTTGTATTTCCATACAAATTGTGAAGTTATTTGTTCTAGCTCTGTGAAAAATACCATTGGTAGCTTGATAGGGATTGCATTGAATCTATAGATTGCTTTGGTTAGTATACTCATTTTCACTATATTGATTTAGAGGAGAACATAGGCAAAACACTCTCCAACATACATCACAGCAGGATCCTCTATGACCCACCTCCCAGAATATTGGAAATAAAAGCAATAATAAACAAATGGGATCTAATTAAAATTAAAAGCTTCTGCACAACAAAAGAAACTATAAGCAAGGTGAAAAGACAGCCTTCAGAATGGCAGAAAATAATAGCAAATGAAGCAACTGACAAACAACTAATCTCAAAAATATACAAGCAACTCCAGCAGCTCAATTCCAGAAACACAAACGACATAATCAAAAAATTGGCCAAAGAACTAAATAGACATTTCTCCAAAGAAGACATACAGATGGCTAACAAACACATGAAAAGATGCTCAACATCACTCATTATCAGATCAGTTGCTCAGTCGTGTCCGACGCTTTGCGACCCCATGAATCGCAGCACGCCAGGCCTCCCTGTCCATCACCAACTCCCGGAGTTCACTGAGACTCACGTCCATTGAGTTAGTGATGCCATCCAGCCATCTCATCCTCTGTCATCCCCTTCTCCTCCTGCCCCCAGTCCCTCCCAGCATCAGAGTCTTTTCCAACGAGTCAACTCTTCACATGAGGTGGCCAAAGTACTGGAGTTTCAGCTTCAGCATCATTCCCTCCAAAGAAATCCCAGGGCTGATCTCCTTCAGAATGGACTGGTTGGATCTCCTTGCAGTCCAAGGAACTCTCAAGAGTCTTCTCCAACACCACAGTTCAAAAGCATCAATTCTTCGGTGCTCAGCCTTCTTCACAGTCCAACTCTCACATCCATACATGACCACAGGAAAAACCATAGCCTTGACTAGACGAACCTTTGTTGGCAAAGTAATGTCTCTGCTTTTGAATATGCTATCTAGATTGGTCATAACTTTCCTTCCAAGGAGTAAGCGTCTTTTAATTTCATGGCTGCAGTCACCATCTGTAGTGATTTTGGAGCCCAGAAAAATAAAGTCTGACACTGTTTCCACTGTTTCCCCATCTATTTCCCATGAAGTGGTGGGACCGGATGCCATGATCTTTGTTTTCTGAATGTTGAGCTTTAAGCCAACTTTTTCACTCTCCACTTTCACTTTCATCAAGAGGCTTTTTGAGTTCCTCTTCACTTTCTGCCATAAGGGTGGTGTCATCTGCATATCTGAGGTGATTGGTATTTCTCCCGGCAATCTTGATTCCAGCTTGTGTTTCTTCCAGTCCAGCGTTTCTCATGGTGTACTCTGCATATAAGTTAAATAAACAGGGTGACATGCAAATCAAAACCACAATGAGGTACCATTTCACGCCAGTCAGAATGGCTGTGATCCAAAAGTCTACAAACAATAAATGCTGGAGAGGATGTGGAGAAAAGGGAACCCTCTTATACTGTTGGTGGGAATGCAAACTAGTACAGCCACTATGGAGAACAGTGTGGAGATTCCTTAAAAAACTGGAAATAGAACTGCCTTATGACCCAGCAATCCCACTGCTGGGCATACACGCCAAGGAAACCAGAATTGAAAGAGACACGTGTACCCCAATGTTCATCGCAGCACTGTTTATGTTTCCAGGACATGGAAGCAACCTAGATGTCCATCAGCAGATGAATGGATAAGAAAGCAGAGGTACATATACACAATGGAGTATTACTCAGCCATTAAAAAGAATACATTTGAATCAGTTCTAATGAAGTAGATGAAACTGGAGCCTATTATACAGAGTGAAGTAAGCCAGAAAGGAAAACACCAACAGTATACTAATGCATATATATGGAATTTAGAAAGATGGTAATGACAACCCTGTATGGGAGACAGCAGAAGAGACACAGATGTATCGAACAGTCTTTTGGACTCTGTGGGGCGGGGGGGGGATGATTTGGGAGAATGGCATTAAAACATGTATAATATCATATAAGAAACAAATTGCCAATCCAGGTTCGATGCAGGATACAGGAAGCTTGGGGCTGGTGCACTGGGATGACCCAGAGGGAAGGTATGGGGAGGGAGGTGGGAGGGGGGTTCAGGATTGGGAACACGTGTACGGCTGCATGTTGATGTATGGCAAAACCAATACAATATTGTAAAGTAAAAAAAATAATGATAAAAACGAAAAAAAAAGAAAAAAAATAATAATAAAATAGTGATGTAATCCCTTTCCTAAATTTGATCTTTGGGTTTGTGTCCAGCTACCATTCTTTATTTTTAGACAAACCTGGTAGCAAATCAGTGGGTGCACTGTCATGTCATCACTTGAAGTTAGGAGAAAGTATTAGTATTCTATCCTATGTCTGCATAGAAGTCAGCTCTGGATCTACTCAATTGTGATCTGATGTGGAGAGCACTGGTAAAGATCATTACATATCTTTTCTATTTAGGTTTTTACTTGGTTTTCGGACCTTAGCTTGAGAGAATTGTTTTCAACTAATTATTGGAATTTAAATCCTTGACAGAAAAATTTGATGTGACTATCAAGTTATCTGGTATTTTATTTTCTCACATTAATGTGACTAATTTAAAGAAATTACTTAGAAACTAGTATTAACTTAATGAAAATTAAATATAACCTCTTCAATCATATCTATTCATAGATTTCAAATAAAATTCTATAATTATGTTCCAATAAAATTTTTAAAAAATAAAATAAACTTTTGGTGGAGTACATTGCATTAATGTATTAAGATATATTTCATATTATTTGATATATTTTGTTTGAGATGGTTATAACCATTTATCATATCTCATCTATTTCTTTTCTTGCATTTTCAGCTAAAATTGACCAAGAAGCAGAGGAGAACTCACTGACAGAGACTCATAAGTGGTAAGAAATTACTTTCCTTTAATATTTGTTCTCAGAGTAGGCTTATAAAGCATTTAATGTGCTTCATCTCAAGGAGTCAATCATTAGCTCAGTTTTTATTTTCAAGCATAAAAGAAACTAACTGTACTGTAATTATACATTGGATTTCTGACTTTTATTTTTATAATTCTGGATGATATATAAACCTGTTATATCAAATTATTGTGACTAGATAGCTTATTAGCACCTTCTCTTTAGAATAGGTTTTAGGGCTGTGGAAATACACCAGAAAGGAAGACAGCAGGAAACTATTTCAAGAAAAAGTGTGAAGGGTTTGGTTATAGGACAGGAGTTTCCATGTGCGAAAGCAGAGTTCAGGTGGGCCCCTGAGTCCCTTGCAGGAGCCTCACTTTCACAGTAAGGGTTTGCCATCATCAGTTCAGTTCAGTCTCTCAGTCGTGTCTGACTCTTTGCGACCCCATGGACTGCAGCATGCCAGGCCTCCCTGTCCATCACCAGCTCCCGGAGTTTACTCAAACTCATGTTCATCCAACCGTCTCATCCTCTGTCCTTCCCTTCTGGTCCCACCTTCAATCTTTCCCAGCATCAGGGTCTTTTCCAAAGAGTCAGTTCTTAGCATCAGGTGGCCAAAGTATTGGAGTTTCAGCTTCAGCATCAGTCCTTCCAATGAATTCAGAACTGATCTCCTTTAGGATGAACTGGTTGGATCTCCTTGCAGTCCAAGAGATTCTCAAGAGTCTTCTCCAACACCACAGTTCAAAAGCATCAATTCTTTGGCGCTCAGCTTTCTTTATAGTCCAACTCTCACATCCATACATGACTACAGGAAAAACCATAGCTTTCACTAGATGGACCTTTGCTGACAAAGTAATGTCTCTGCTTTTTAATATACTGTTTACGTTGGTCATAGCTTTTCTTCCAAGGAGCAAACGTCTTTTAACTTCATGGCTGCAGTCACCATCTGCGGTGATTTTGGACCCCCAAAAAGAAAGTCTATCACTGTTTCCACTGTTTCCCCATTTATTTGCCATGAAGTGATGGGACTGGATGCCATGATCTTCATTTTTTGAATGTTAAGTTTTAAGCCAGCTTTTTCACTCTCCCTTTCACTTTCATCAAGAGGCTCTTCAGTTCCTCTTTGCTGTCTGCCATAAGTGTGGTGTCATCTGCATATCTGATGTTATTGATATTTCTCCTGGCAATCTTGATTCCAGCTTGTGTTTCATTCAGCCCGGCATTTCACATGATGTACTCTGCATATAAGTCAAGTAAGCAAGGTGACAAGATACAACCTTGACATACTCCTTTCCCAATTTGGAACCAATCTGTTGTTCCATGTGTAGTTCTAACTGTTGTTTCTTGACCCTCATAAAGATTTCTCAGGAGGCAGGTAAGGTGGTCTGGTATTCCCATCTCTTTAAGAATTTTCTACAGTTCCCCAGAGAGAGAGAGAGAGAGAGAGAGAGAGAGAGAGATTGATTTTAAGGAATTTGCTCACAACAGTGGCTGCCTGACTTCATTTTATAAACAGTTATTCCTCCATCATGATTTTAGTCCGTCATCACAGCAGAGCTGGCCTTCTCATTATTCTCTGCAGTTGACCCTGTATTGGGGCAGTGGCGTTCTTATAACAAGACATTTAGTTTTACTTTGCACCTCACCAGAGACCAAGTGAAAAACTGGTGGGAGATGTATGTGGTATAATTTCTAGAACAAGCTGAGAATCATTTACAGACTGTGATAGCTGAGTTGGGCTATAAATGTCCTGGGCATCTTTTCTACACCAAAAGAGAAGGTCCCCAAAGGTCTTGAGGCCATGTGTTGTTGCGTATTTCCACCAAGGTTGCTATGAAGGAGGGCGGCCAGTGAGGTGCGAGGGCCCTGATGGTCCATCTTGAATGGCACCTGGGAAACCACACCATGTGCCTAGACCAGCTTCCTTAGCCTTCCTCCACCGTCCGTGGTTGTAGTGATGGAATACCTTGGTTTTTGCAGTATGCATAATTTTTTCCAGTGTGAACAGTAAGAGATCTTACTAGAAAAGCATATTCACATGAAAATGTGCTGTAAACTGCACAAACTTGTTTTCCCTTGCTTTGAAGGGAATTTTACTCATTTGTGTTTATATTTGACTACTTAGAAAATAAAAAGCCTTGACTCTTATTCATTTTAAAATGGATAGTGAACTCTCCTCAACAAATTAGTTAGGATTCTTTTCTGTGGTGGAATATTATTTTTTCAGGTCATTTTATGATTCCCTAACTAAATAAAAGTAGTCAAATGGTTAGTATGGTTCTAACTAAGAAATGGTTAGTACGTTTTAAAGCAAGTCAAATCATTTTATATTCTATTTCTTACCATTATAGTATTATGTGCTAATTTTGTCTTTTTATTCATAGAATTTTGCTATCAATCTGAGAAGTGGGACTTCAAGTTCCTATTTTGTATGTACATAATTATGTAACTTTAAGATGAATTGTTTGACAGAACTCTTCAGTTCTCCCAGAAAGTAAGATAACTGAGCAGATGAGTCTTGAACCACACACCCAAAATCTACATACACGTTGGATAAGCATGTTCTCATCTTCAGATGATTTCAGTGGCGAGCCAGGAGGTCACTTTGTCTTACAGGGCTTCACCAGAATTCTGTTCCATTAGGGGCAACCCAACTGAATCTATTTATTTCAGCCTCTGTCTTATTTCTTCTTAATTCCCATCCACAGCTTTCTTCAATTATGGCAAAATATCACCAGACCAAATATGATTACTCAGTGTCTGTATCAACGAACAGGTAGAGACTGTAGCAATTCTAGACTTGTCTAATAAGTGGCCATTCCTTTATATCTATATTTGAAAATAATGAGAATGAGAGTTATAAAACTAACTGCTCACATTCAGTGGTTCTTATTTATAAATTATGGCTAGCTTAAAAATTATCTTAGAATTTCTTTTTTTTACTCCATGGGTAAAAACCATACTTTATGGTGACAATGCTTTTGAAATACAAAAATAGAAGATTTTCTTTTATTTTCTTACTCTTTTTTATTTAAAGTATAGTTGATTTACAAAGTTGTGTTAGTTTTAGGTGTACAGCAAAGTGATTCAGTTATACATATATCTTTTTTCAGATTCTTTTCCTTTATGGATTATTATAAAATGTTAAGTATAGTTCCCTGTCCTATACAGTAGGTCCTTGTTGGTTATTTTTTTCTACATAGTAGTGTGTATATGTTAATCCCAAACTCCTAATTTCTGACTCCCCACAGCTTTCTCCTTTGGTAACCATAAACTTGTTTTCTCTATCTGTAAATCTATTTCTGTTTTGTATATAAGTCCATTTGTATCATTTTTATTAGATTTCATATATAAGCAATAGCATATATTTTTATGTTTTATGCAACTTAGTATGATAATCTCTAGGTATATATATGTTGCTCCAAAAGGCATTTCATTATTTTTCATGTTTGAGTACTATTTCATTAAATATATATATATATATAAATATATATATATATTTATATATATACACACACCACATCTCCCTTATCCATTCAGACAATTAGGCTGCTTCCTTGTCTTGGCTATTGTAAACAGTGCTGCAATGAACATTGGAGTACGTATATATTTTCAAATGGTTTTCTCTGGATATATGCCCAGGGGTGAATTGCAGGATAATATAGTAGCTCTATTGTTAGTTTGTTAGGGAATGCCCATATTGTTTTCCATAGTGGCTGTACCGATTTACATTCCCACCAGCATTGTAGGAGGGCTCCCTTTTCTCCACTTTCTCTCCAGCATTTGTTGTTTGTACACCACTCCGATGGGTGTGAACTGATACCTCATTATAGTTTTGATTTGTATTTCTCTAATAATTAACAATGTGGGGCATTTTTCATGTGCCTTTTGGCCATCTATATGGTGTCTTTGGAGAAACATCTATTTAGATCTGCCCTTTCTTTGACTGGGTGATTTGTTTTGTTTTTTGATATTCAGCTACATAGTTCTTTGTGTGTTTTGGAGATTAATCCTTTGTCAGTCACACCGTTTGCAAATATTTTCTTCAGTTCTATAAGTTGTCTTTTCATTTTGTTTATGGTTTCCTTTGCCGTGAGTTTAAATTTAATTAGGTCCCATTTCTTTATTTTTGCTTTGTTTTCCTTTGCTTTAGGAGACTGATCCAAAAATGCATTGCTACAATTTATGTGAAAGTATACTGCCTGTGTTTCCCTCTAGAAGTGTTATGGTTTCTGGTATTACATTTAGGCCTTTAATTGATTTTAAGTTCATTTTATATATGGTGTAGGATAATGTTGTGACTTTGTTCTTTTACATATAGCTGTCCAGTTTTCCCAGTATCACTTATTAAAGAAATCGTCTTTTCTCCATTGTGTATTCCTGCCTCCTTTGATGTAGACTAATTGACCATAATTATGTGTGTTTATTCCTGGGCTCCCTATTCCGTTCCATGGAGTTATGTGTCTGTTTTGTGCCAGTCCCGTACTGTCTTGGTTACTATAACTTTGTAATATAGTCTGAACCCAGGGAGCCTGATTTCTCCACCTCTGTTCTTTTTTCTCAAGATTCTTTGGCTATTTGGGGTCTTTTGTGTTTCCTTAATTTTTGTTATAGTTTTGAGGAAAATGCCATTGGTAATTTGATAGGGATTACATTGAATCTGTAGATTGCTGAAAGGTTGTTGCTGAATCACGCAGACGCCAGGATTCTTGGCCCCCGGAGGAGAAGAATTCAATCCCGGGCCAGAGACAAGGCTTGATCGCTCAGAACTTTTGTGTAATAAAGTTTTATTAAAGTATAAAGGAGATAGAGAAAGCTTCTGACATAGGCATCAGAAGGGGGCAGAAAGAGTGCCCCACTGCTAGTCTTCAGCAGGATGTTATATAGTCACTAGCAGTCTATTAATGAAAGAAAGTAAAAGTGAAGTCTCTCAGTTGTGTCCAACTCTTTGCGACCCCGTGGGCTGTAGCCCACCAGGCTTCTCTGTCCATGGGATTCTCCAGGCAAGAATACTGGAGTGGGTTGCCATTTCCTTCTCCAGGGGATCTTCCTGACCCAGGGATTGAACCCAGGTCTCCCGCATTGCAGGCAGAGGCTTTAACCTCTGAGCCACCAGGGAAAGGAATGTCTTAAAACTCAGAATGGCACCAGGCCCCTCACCCATAAGATGCATTTTGGGATAATCTTGGCACCAAATGGTTCATCCTGGGCCATAAAATGATTAACTTGAATCTTGAAGAAGGGCAGATCACCATACAAATAGTTTCATTTACATAGATTAGGGGAACAATATCTGAGTATAACATACTGGTTTGTCAAGTAGGTTCTGAGCCAAGAGATGGAACCCACTTGAAGACAGAGTCTGGGGTAAATGCATAGTACATTAACATAGCTTAAGACAAACATTTCCATAAGAAAAAGGCATTGGTTATCTCTAGGTTTGAGAATAGTTAACTTCAGGTGAAACCAGGTATCATTATGGCAACATAGTATTTTAAGAGAAACCTCCTTTTAAATTTGTATAGAAAAGGAAAAAATATCACTAGTTTGTTTCCTCCTGCCACTTAAGTGAGAGAAAAATACCTGACACTTGCAGGCTATTTCCTCCCTTTGGAGACCCCTTGCCTTCCTGCCTGTTACCCTCTCATTGCCTTGGTAGTGAAGTCATTTTGACAATATTGATTCTTTCAATCCAAGAACAGGGTAAAACTTTTCATCTGTTTGTGTCATCTTTGAGTTCTTTCAGCAGTGTCTTACACTTTTCAGAATATAGGTCTTTTGTCTCCTTAGGTAAGTTTATTCTGATGTGTTTTATTCTTTTTGATGTGATGGTAAATGAGATTCTTTCCTTAATTTCTCTTTCTGATCTTTGGTTGTTACTGTATAGAAATGCAACAGATTTCTGTGTATTGATTTTTTTTTTTTGGTACCCTGTGTGTGTGTGTGTACTAGTCACTCAGTCCTGTGCAACCTTTGTGACCCCATGGACTGTAGCCCACCAGGATCCTCTGTCCATGGGATTTTCCAGGCAAGAACACTGGAGTGGGTTGGCATTCCCTTCTCTAGGGGGTCTTCCCAACCCAGGGATCAAACCCAGGTCTCCTGCATTGCAGGCAGATAGATTCTTTACTATCTGAGTTACCAGGGAAGCCCTGAGACTTTATCAAATTCACTGATGAGCTTTAGTAGTTTTCTGGTAGCATTTTTAGGATTTTCTATGTAGAGTATTATGTCATCTGCAAACAATAACAATTTTACTTCTGTTCCAATTTGGATTTTTTTTTTTCTTTTCCAATTCCTGTGGTGAGGACTTCCAAAACTATGTTGAATAATAGTGGTGAGAGTGGACATCCTTGTCTTATTCCTGATCTGAGAGAAAATGCTTTCAGTTTTTCACCACTGAGAGTAATGTTTGCAGTGGGTTGGTTGTATATGGCCTTTACTATGTTCAGGTAGGTTTCCTCTGTGTCCACTTTCCAGATAGTTTCCATCATAAATGGTTGTTGATTTTGTCAAAAGCTTTTTTCTGTATCTATTGAGATGATCATATGGTTTTCCTTCTTCAGTCTGTTGATGTGGTGACCAGTCCTTGTTTGATTTGTAAATATTGAAAAATCCTTGCATCCTTGGGATGAATCTCACTTGCTCATGGTGCATGGTCCTTTTAATGTATTGCTGGATTTGATGTGCTAGTATTTTGTTGAGGATTTTTGCATCTATGTTCATCAGTTATGTGGTTGCTTTTTAGTCTCTAAGTCATGTCCCCATGACTTTTGTGACCCCATGGACTGTAGCCCACCAGGATCCTCTGTCCATGGGATTTCTCAGGCAAGAATACTGGAGTGGGTTGCCATTTCCTTCTCCAGGGGATCTTCCTGACCCAGGGATCAAACCCACATCTCCTGCATTGGCAGGCAGGTTCTTTTCCACTGGACCACCAGGGAAGCCCCCATTCATCAATTATATGGGCTTGTAATTTTCTTTTTCTGTGGTATCTTTTTCTGGTTTTGATATCAGGGTGATGGTGACCTCATAAAAGGAGTTTGAAAGTGTTCCTTCCTCTGCAATTTTGGGGAATATATTCAGAAGCAAAAGTGTTAACAGTTCTCTAAATATTTTGCAGAATTCACTTGTGAAGTCATCTGGTCCTGGACTTTCATTTGATGGGAGTTTTTAAATTACTGATTCAATTTCAGTAGTTGTAATTGGTCTGTTGATATTTTCTATTTCTTCCTGGTTCCATCTTGGGAGACTCTGTCTAAGAATTTGTTCAATTTGTTCAACAGAATTTCTTCCAGATTGTCCGTTTTATTGGCATACAGTTGCTTGTAGTAGTATTCATGCTCCTTTATGTGGTGTCAGTTGTAACTTTTCCTTTTGCATTTCTAATTTTATTGATTTAGGCCCTCTCCTTTTCTTGATGAGTCTGGCTAAAGGTTCTAACTTGGTTTACCTTTACAAAGAACCAGCTTATAGTTTCATTGATCCTTTCTATTGTTTTCTTAGTCTCTATTTCATTTATTTCTGCTCTGGTATTTATGGTTTCTTTCCTTCTGCTAACTTTGTGTTTTGTTTATTCTTCTTTCTCTGATTGCTTTAGGTGTAAGGTTAGGATGTATGTTTGAGATTTTTCTTGTTTCATGGGGTATGATTGTATTGTTAATAAACTTCCCTCCTAGAACTGCTTTTGCTGTGTCCCATGGGGTTTTGATCTTGTGTTTTCATTTTCATTTGTCTCTAGATATTTTTTTTATTTCCCCTTTGATTTCTTGAGTGATCCATTGGTTGTTTATTATCATATTGTTTAGCCTCCACATGTTTGAAGTTTTTGCAGTTCTTTAGTTTATTTCTTTTTTACTATTTATTTATTTGTAGCTGTTCTGGGTCTTCACTGCTACGTGGGCTTTTCTCTAGTTGGGTGAGTGGAGGCTGCTGTCTAGTCGTGCTACGTGGGCTTCTCCCCGTGGTGGCTCTGTGTTGCAGGGCACAGGCTGCAGGGCACGTGGCTGCAGTAGTTGTGGCACGCGGGCGCAGTGGCTGCCTGTGGGCTCTGCAGCGCAGGCTCAGGTGGTTGTGGCCGCAGTCGTGTTTACTACAGGGCACGTGGCATTTCCCTAGACCAGGGACCAAACCCATGTCTCTTGTATTGGCAGGTGGATTCTTGACTCCTGAGCTACAGGGAAGCTCATGTAGCTTATTTCTGATCTCACAGGGTTGTGACTGAAAAAGATGCTTGATATGATTCTAACTGTCCTCAGTTTACTGAGATTCACCTCGTGGTCCAGAATGTGATCAATCCCAGCATGTGATCAATCCCAGCATGTGAGAATGTTTCATATACACTTGAGAAGAATGTGTAGTCTGCTACTTTCAGGTGAAATGATTATATATATATACACACATATATATGTATGTATGTATGTGTGTATATATATATATATATATGTCTATCTCAGTTAAGTCCATCTGGTCTAATGTGTCATTTAAGGCCTGTGTTTCCTTATTGATTTTCTGTCTGGATGATCTGTCGATTGATATAAGTGAGCTGTTAAAATCCCCCACTGTTGTGTTACTGTTGATTTCTCTTTTTCTGTCTTGTTAACATTTGTCTTATTGAGATGTTCCTCTGTCGGGTGCATATATAGTTACGATTGTTATATCTTCTTGGACTGACCCCTTGATGATTACATAGTGCCTCCTTTGTCCCTTGTAACAGTCTTTAGTTTAAAGTCAGTTGTCTGCTTTTGAGTATTGCTACTCTAGCTTTCTTTTGATTTTGATTTACATGGAATACTTTTTTCCATCCTCTCACTTTCAGTCTCTATGTGTCCCTAGATCTGAAGTGGGTCTCTTGTGGACAGCATGCATACAGGTCTTATTTTTGTATCCATTCAGCCAATCTGTGTCTTTTGGTTGGAGCATTTAATCCATTACATTTAAGGTAATTATCAATATGTATATTTCTATTGTCATTTTCTTAATTGTTTTGGATTTGTTTTTGTAGTTCTTTTTTCTTCCCTTTCTCTTTTGTTCTCTTCTCTAGTTCTCTTGATGACTATCTTTAGTATTATGTTTGGATTCCCTTTTCTTTTTGTGTGTATTGAAATGTGTTTCAAATACCCTGCATTTGTACTCTCCTCCTCTCACAATTACTGGGTTAGATATCATATGTGTATAGATGATTTCCCATCTTTGCTATATGTTTGCCTTTACCAGTAAACTTCCCCATTTTGTTATTTTCTTGCTTCTTGTTGTGGCTTTTTCTTTTCCACTTAAGAGAAGTTTCTTTAGCATTTGTTGCAAAGCTTGTCTCATGGTACTGACTTATCTTTTGCTTGTCTGTAAATCAGTTGATTTCTTCATCAAATCTGAATGACAATGTTGTTGGGTAGGGTTTTCTTGCTTATAGGTTTTTCCCTTTAATCTTTTAAAATATATCCTGGCACTCCCTTCTGGCCTACAGTTTCTGATGACAAATCAGCTGATAGTCTATGGGGATTCCCTTGTATTTTATTTGTTGTATTTCTCTTATTGCTTTTAATATTTTCTGTCTTTAATTTTTGTCAGTTTGATTATTCTGTGTCTCATTGTGTTCCTCCTTCAGTTTATCCTGTGTGGGACTTTGTGCTTCCTGGACTGGGGTGACTCTTTTGTTTTTCATTTTAGGGAAGTTTTCTGCTATTATCTCTCCATAAATCTTCTCAGGCCTTCTCTGTCTGTCTCTGTCTTTCTCTCTCTCCTCCTTCTGGGACCCCATAATGCAAATGTTGGTGTATCTGATGTTGTTCCAGAGGTCTATTAAACTGTTTTCATTCTTTTTCCTTTATTTTGTTCCATGGCAGTGATTTCCACTACTCTCTTCCAGCTCACTGTAAGTTCTTCTGCCTCATTTATTCTGCTATTGATTCCTTCTAGTGTATTTTTCATTTCAGTTATTTTACTCTTCAACTCCATTTGGTTGTTCTTTATATTTTATGACTCTTTGTTTTTAAAAATTCTTGTAACTTCTCACTCTGTGCATCCATTCTTTTCCCAAGTTCTTAGATCATCTTTATAATCATTACTCTGAAGTCTTTCTCATGTAAGTTGCCTAACTCCACTTCACATAGTTGTTCTTGGGTTTTATCTTGTTCCTTCTTTTGAAACATATTCCTCTGCTATCTCATTTTATCTAAATTTCTATTTTTATTTTTATGTATTTGGAAAGTTAGTTATATTTCTCAACCTGGGAGACGTGGCCCTCTGTAGGGGATGTCCTATGTGTCCCAGCAATGCACTCCTCTCTTGTCGCAAGGGCCAGGGATCAGCTGGTCCCAGAGTAGGTTCTGATCTACCTTTAGGGACTCAGTCTGCAGGCTGCTCAGTTCAGTTCAGTTTAGTCACTCAGTCATTTCCGACTATTTGTGACCCCATGGACTGCAGCATGCCAGGCTTCCCTGTCCATCACCAACTCCCAGAGCCTACTCAAACTCATGTTCAGGCTGCTAGATCATAGTTTTCTTGCTTCTGTCTTCCCCCTGGTGGTTGAGGCTGGTTGAAAAGCTTGTGCAGGCTTTTTGGTAGGATGGTCTAGTGTCTGCCCAATGGTGGAGAGAGCAGGGTCTTGTCCCTCTGGTGGGTAGAGCCATGTGAAGGGGTGTGCTTATAAGTGGCTGTGGGCTCAGGGTGACTTTAGATAGCCTACTTGCTGATGGATGGGTCTGTGTCCCCACCTTGTTGGTTGTTTAGCCTGAGGCATTCCAGCACTGGACACTGAAGACTGTTGAGTGGGGCAGGTCCAGGAGAGCTCATGCTGGTGAATATTTCCGCTACCAGTGTCCTTGCCCCCACAGTGAGCCAGAGCCACCCCTACCCCCCAGGAGACCCTCCAAGACCAGCAAGTAGGTCTGACCCAGACTCCTATAAAGTCAGTCCTTTTATCATGGGTCCTGGTGCATTTGAGTCCTTGTGTGCACCCTCCCCAAGAGTAGAGTTTCTGTTTTACCACACTCCTGTGCAGCTCCCACACCCCAGCCCTGTTTGGCCATCAAACCAAATGGTCTGGATGTTCCTCTATTGAATGCCAGTTCCTCAGGCTGAGGACCCTGACAGGGGGCTCAGAATTCTCACTCCTGTGGGAGAATAACTGCCATTTAATTATTCTCCAGTCTGTGGGCCAGCAACCCAAGTGGTGTGGGACTTGATTATATCACAGATGCACCCCTCCAACTATCTAATTAGGTTTCTTCAATATGTCTTTGGATGCAGAATTTTTTTTTATGGACTCCAGTCTTTTATATTGATAATTATTCAGTGATTCTGGTGTGCTCATAAGAGGAAGTGAGCTCAAGTCCTTCCGCTCCGTAATCTTGTCCTCTCATGTGTTGTAAATTTATTGCTGCTATAAATGCAATAGGAAAAATTTCCAGGGCACTTTGAATCATTTCAGTTCAATTCAGTTGCGCAGTCACGTCTGACTCTGTGCAACCCCATGGACCGCAGCACGCCAGGCTTCCCTGTCCATCACCAACTCCCAGAGCTTGCTCAAACTCATGTCCATTGAGTTGGTGATGCCATCAAACCATCTCATCCTCTGTCGTCCCCTTCGCCTCCTGCCTTCAATCTTTCCCAGCATCAGGGTCTTTTCCAAAAAGTTTGTTCTTAGCATCAGGTGGCCAAAGTATTGGAGTTTCAGCTTCAGCATCAGTCCTTCCAATGAATATGCAGGACTGATTTTCTTTAGGATTGATTGGTTGGTTCTCCTTGCAGTCCAAGGGACTCTTAAGAGTCTTCCCCAACACCACAGTTCAAAAGCATCAATTCTGTGGCACTCAGCTTTCTTTATAGTCCAACTCTCACATCCATACATGACTACTGGAAAAACCATAGCCTTGACTAGATGGACCTTTGTTGGCAAAGTAATGTCTCTGCTTTTTAATATGCTGTCAGGTTGGTCATAGCTTTCCTTCCAAGGAGCAAGTGTGTTTTAATTTCATGGCTGCAGTCACCATCTGCAGTGATTTTGGAGGCCAAAAAAAGAAAGTCTGTCACTGTTTCCACTGTTTCCCCATCTATTTCCCATGAAGTGATGGGACCAGAAGCCATGAACTTAGTTTCTGAATGAGTTTTAAGCCAGCTTTTTCACTCTCCTCTTTCACTTTTATTAGGAGGCTTTTTAGTTCTTCTTGTATTTCTGCCATAAGGGTGGTGTCATCTGTGTATCTGAGGTTATTGGTATTTCTCCCTGCAATCTTGATTCCAGCTTGTGCTTCATCCAGCCTGGAATTTTGCATGATGTACTCTGCATATAAGCTAAATAAGCAGAGTGACAGTATACAACCTTGATGTATTCCTTTCCCAATTTTGAACCAGTCTATTGTTCCATGTCTGCTTCTAACTGTTGCTTCTTGGCCTGCATACAGATTTCTCAGGAGGCAGGTCAGGTGATCTGGTATTCACATCTCTTTCAGAATTTTCCACAGTTTGTTGTGATCTACACAGTCAAAGGCTTTGGCAGTCAATACAGCAGAAGTAGATGTTTTTCTGGAACTCTTGCTTTTTCTATGATCCAGTGGATGTTGGCAGTTTGATCTCTGGTTCCTCTGCCTTTTCTAAATCCAGCTTAAACATCTGGAAGTTCATGGTTCACATACTATTGAAGCCTGGCTTGGAGAATTTTGAACATTACTTTACTAGCGTGTGAGATGAGTGCAATTGTGCAGTAGTTTGAACATTCTTTGGCATTGCTTTTCTTTGGGATTGGAATGAAAACTGACCTTTCCAGTCCTGTGGCCACTGCTGAGTTTTCCAAATTTGCTGGCATATTGAGTGCAGCACTTTCACAGCATCAGCTTTAGGGTTTGAAATAGCTCAACTGGAATTCCATCACCTCCACTAGCTTTGTTCGTAGAGATGCTTCCTAAGGCCCACTTGACTGTCTCACTCAATGGCACTTTGAATGGCATCAAATCATAAGGCTCATTGCCAGATCTGGTGTCAAGAACCAGCATTGGGTTTAGTAGAAAAGAGTAGATCCAATGTCTCCAGTAATTTGAGAGGCCTTTTAAGGGAACCCCGATGCCTAAGTGGACAGCCAGCCAGTAGCTGAGAAAGAGCAGATTTTAGAAACAGTTTGTTTTAGCTATGGGTTCCTTCAGTTTCACTAAATTTAGTTTTGGCATCAATAAGCAGATAGAAATGACTAAAGGTAAAATTTGAACTATATTACAAAAATCACATTAGATAATTTACCTTATTCAGTTAATTTACATGTTGTACTTGGTAAAGGAAATTAGGCTGTCTCCTTTTTCTAGGAAGCTTGTGACTTTTCCTGCAGATTAAAACATTTGGTTTAAAGATGTTTGCATTTTTCCAATGGGATATATATGCTACTGAAATTTTTACATATAACTGTTTTTAAAATATATTTCAGAGTGGAAGTTCTTTTATTTTAAGCACTCTCTCCACCAGGAATTAAAGACAACTAAAAGATGTGAATGTAATTAATCTTTCATAAGTAAGACTAGTAAATTTGTTGAATAGAGAAGCAATTTTTGCAGCCATACTTACAGATTAAAAAATTAATGTGCCTTATTTGAGCATTATTATGAGATGAAGGTTTGTATAATTTAAAAATATAGTTAGTGTACCTCACAGTACCAATTTTTTTTTAGAATTTTGAATACGCTATTTCTCTCTCCTCATTTATTTGATTAATAACAAAGGCAATTGGAAATAACCACTAATCAAAGGAAAAAAATAGTAATGGGAGAAAACAAATGTGTGAAAAAATTTTAAATCACACATCTTAAAAAATAAATATTATTTCTCTGCATGTAAGTTTCACTGAGTGGTATTTTACCAAAGTCAAGTTTGTATAACATATGAATTTAAATGGACAATATTTCCCAAAAAGTAGACAAAGTGAAGGAAGAGGAAGAACATTAGTTTTAATCATTATATGTAATATGTAACTTTCCCCATCATGATGGAGAAAATACTGAATCAGTCCTGAAATGACATATGCATACTCTGTCATGTGTGGTGACTTTTAAGGGGTCAGCTTTTAAAGTGTTGTCCCGGGAATGAACTTCTGGATATGGATAAAATGAGAAGTGAAATGTTCAGTTCATGATACGCCTGTTTTCCAGATCTTTCTGAGTAACTATCTAGAGATGAATAGTCTGTGTTTATCTGGCTTAGGCCGACAGACCAGGCAGGTTGCAACCTGGTATTAAAACTGAAGTGATATGGAATATCTCTGAAAAATCCCCCAAACGGTTAATATCATTCTCGTAACAATATTGATCAAGTAAAAACAAAGTTGGAGTTTGTATTTTCCAATTTGGATTTCTTAGTTAACTACCTCAAATCCTGCCAAAGAGTCACCATGTGGTGGCCTGCAGGAGGGACGCTTCCAGGGCATTGGAAGAAAACTGCTTCACGCCTTCCATTCTCAGGCTTTGGCACACATTTGGGGTGTAGCACTTTTCTTTGTACAAAGGCATTTTCTTCAGTAGCTACATTATTGGAATTGTTACAAAACGCACTGACTTTCAACAGTGTGGGGCCTGTGAAACCCATTGCAGATTTGCTGGCCTCTGTCAGTTATAAAAAATATTCTGAGATGGTTATCTCTCCTGGAATTTTTTTATGTTTTAGCTTGTATGTATTCTGAGTAGAACAGCTTCAGGACCTTCTGCTTTATAGAGTTTTATGTTTCCTTCCAGTTTTGGTTTGTAATTACAAAGGGAAAATATGCATCAAATAATTTCTGCTCTTCTACAGAGTTTTGTTTTAAAAATGGAAACTTTCCTATTGTATCGGGTTGATAAAATCTTCCCCAGTCCAATATTTTAAAATATATTTGGGCCTAAAGTGTTTCCAGAAGCTAAGTTCTTCAACTTAAAAGAGTTTAGAACTCCAAAATTTTTGTCCTCTATAACAAAGAAGAGAAGAAATGGCCACATTTTTATTAGAGATTCTGATACCCGTATTCTTGCAATATGTGGGGAAAATGAGACATGTAAGAAAGTATACACTATCTTGCCCACTGTTTTATGTTTTAGACAATAGAAAGTTATAGAAAAGCTTTGTTGTTATTGTTCAGTCACTCAGTCATATCCTATTCTTTGCATCCCCATGGACTGCAGCACACCAGGCTTCCCTGTCCTTCACTATCTTCTGGAATTTGTTCAAACTCATATCCGTTGAATTGGTGATATCATTCAACCATCTCATCCTCTGTCACCCCCTTCTCCTCCTCCTCAATCTTTCCCAGCATCAGAGTCCTTTCCCATGAATTGACTCTTTGCATCAGGTGACCAAAGTATTGGAGCTTCCACATCAGTCTGTCCGAAATCAGGGTTGATTTCCTTTAGGATGGACTGGTTTGATCTCCTTGCTGTCCAAGGGATTCTCACAAGTCTTCTCCAGCACCACAATTCAAAAACATCAGTTCTTCAGCATTTCAGCCTTCTTTATGGTCTGACTCTTTCACATCCATACATGACTACTAGGGAAACCATAACTTTGACTATGTGGACCTTTGTTGGCAAAGTGATGTCTCTGCTTTTTAATACCATGTCTAGGTTTGTCACAGCTTTCCTTCCAAGGAGCATCTTTCAATTTCATGGCTGCAGTCACTGTCCACAGTGATTTTGAAGCCCAGGAAAATAAAGTATGTCACTGTTTCTATTGTTTCCCCATCTATTTGCCATGAAGTGATGAGACTGGATGCCATGATCTTCGTTGTTTGAACATTGAGCTTTAAGCCAGCTTTTTCACTTTCCTCTCTCACCTTCATCAAGAACTCTTTTGTTCCTCTTTGCTTTCTGTGATTAAGGTGGTGTCATCTGCATATCTGATGTTATTGATATTTCTCCTGGCAATCTTGATTCCAGCTTAATCGTCATCCAGTCTGCCATTTCACATGATGTGCTCTGTATATAAGTTAAAAAAAACAGGGTGACTATATACAGCCTTGATGTACTTCTTTCCCAATTTTGAACCAGTTCATTGTTCCACATCCAGTTCTAACTGTTGCCTCTTGACCTGCATACCGGTTTCTCAGGAGACAGGTAAAGTGTTCTGGTATTCCCATCTCTTTAAGAATTTTTCACAGTTTGTTGTGATCCATACAGTCAAAGGCTTTAGCATAGTCAATGAAGCAGAAGTAGATGCTTTTTTGATCTCATGGGTGTTGGCAATGTGACCTCTGGTTCCTCTGCTTTTTCTAAAACTAGCTTGAACATCTGGAAGTTCTCAATTCACATACTGTTAAAGCTGATCTTGAAGGATTTTGAGCATAATATTGCTAGCATGTGAAATGAGTGCAATTGTGCAGTACTTTGAACATTCTTTGGCATTGCCCTTCTTTGGGATTGGAATGAAACCTGACCTTTTCCAATCCTGTGGCCACAGCTGAGTTTTCCAAATTTGCTGGCATATTGAGTGCAACACTTTTAACAGTATCATCTTTTAGGATTCGAAATAGCTCAGCTGGAATTCCATCACCTCCACTAGCTTTGTTCATAGTAATGATTCCTTAGGCCCACTTGACTTCACACTCCAGGATGTCTGGCTCTAGGTGAGTGACCACATCATTATGGTTATCCAGACCATTAAGACTTTTATTGTACAGGTTCATCTGTGTATTCTTGACACCTCCTCTTAGTATCTTCGGCTTCTGTTAGGTCCATACCATTTCTACCCTTTATTGTGCCTATCTTTGCATGAAATGTTCCCTTGGTATCTCTAATTTTCTTGAAGAGATCTCTAGTCTTAGGAATTTAAGATAACCATTGTATTCAATCATATCACAATTCAAATCCATTAGAGTTGTATGTTTTGAGAAACTATGCTGCTAGCCCAGTAGATGTTCTAGAAAAAACGGTTGAATAAAAGTAGTCACTTTCATATTGAAAGAAAATATTTTTCAGGCTAGAATGAAACTAATAGAAAAATGAAAGTTATCAGTGAGTCTACCTATACACACATTTCATAAGGCAAATTAGAAATCTTCTTTAGAAGGTTGTTGTTAGAGGGGCATATTTGGTTACAAGCTACAGAGAACCACCTTCAATTAAGTAACACATGGGATTAAGTAACTCAGTTAAATTCCATGGGATTAAGTAACTCATGGGGTTTCTCGGAGGCCTCCAGGCTGCGCAGTAAAGGGAAACAGCCTCCAGGTGTGGGAACCCGGCAGGGATGAGCACAGGCTCCAGGTGTGGGAACCCGGCAGGGATGAGCACAGGGCCCAGGCCCTGGCCAGATTAGAGTCACTGGCAAATCGTGGTTTCACTTTTTTTCAAGTTGTCTGATTTGGAGATATTTATTGAACTCTACCTCCATTTCCTCATCTCTAAAATGAGGAGAATAATGGAACAGTGCCAGGCACAGTATCAGCACCGTGTATTGGTATTCTTAGTAGTCTTGGTATTCTTCTCACTTCATGATGTTTACTATGGGGACCTGCCACTAATGACCCAAGTCTGAATTTTCCCTGTGGCTATTATTGCAGATTCTGAAAAGGGTGAGTCTGATTAACTTCCAGACAGGTGGCATGGGCTCCCGAAGTTCAGCTCAGGCTGTGGGTGGCTGGTGCGGCAAGTCTTGCCAAGCTAAGAAGTAATGGCCCGCTGACTTAGGGGGCATAGGTAGTGTAACAGTAAGGGTTAAAAAGAGATAATTTGGTGAATAGCCAATGACCTTTTATAGGTTGAACTTGTTTCTTTGTGGGAATTTTACATCACAAAGTGCATCATTTCACATTTTGGGACTATAGCTGCATACATCAGATGTGAGTAAACTTACATGAAAAGTAGCATGAAGAATTGTTTTGCCTGGTTTGCTCACCATTTGTCCTGAGAGTTTCAGACTTAGACTAGTGGAAATTTCAGCTGCATTTACTTTGCAAACTTTGCATCAGAGCTGGGAGGAAATCACCTCATAGACTCTTGCCCCACTGAAGTTGTACTTCTGCAGAAAGTGTCCCGGAGGAAGACAGCAATACACCTAGGCTGACTGCAGGCCAATCCATCTTTCTGATCTGTTTCCTTCGTGTGCATGGAAGGTCAACATGGTCAAGTAGACAGTTTTGAACACAGTAGCCAAACACAGTAGATGCATCATACACACAGCTTTTCCGCTAAACAGTATGCTTTTTTTTTACTTTTCTTTTTTTATTAATATAAATTTATTTATTTTAATTGGAGGCTAATTACTTTGCAATATTGTATTGGTTTTGCCATACATTGACATGAATCTGCCACGGGTGTACATGTGTTCCCCATCCTGAATACCCCTTCCACCTCCCTCCCATCCCATCCCTCTGGGTCATCCCAGTGCACCAGCCCCAAGCATCCTGTATCATGCATCAAACCTAGACTAGTGATTTGTTTCACATATGATATTTTACATGTTTCAATCCCATTCTCCCAAATCATCCCACCCTCGCTCTCTCCCACAGAGTCCAAAAGACTGTTCTATACATCTGTGTCTCTTTTGCTGTCTCGCATACAGGATTATCATTACCATCTTTCTAAATTCCATATATATGCGTTAGTATACTGTATTGGCATTTTTCTTTCTGGCTTACTTCACTCTGTATAATAGGCTCCAGTTTCATCCACCTCATTAGAACTGATTCAAATGTATTCTTTTTAATGGCTGAGTAATACTCCATTGTGTATATGCACCACAGCTTTCTTATCCATTCATCTGCTGATGAACATCTAGGTTGCTTCCATGACCTGGCTATTATAAACAGTGCTGCAAAGAACATTGGGGTACACGTGTCTCTTTCAATTCTGGTTTCTTTGGTGTGTATGCCCAGAAGTGGGATTGCTGGGCAAACAGCGCTTTCTTTCAAAGGTCCAAGACTTTCCCAGGTCCTGCCCGCTCGTTTTCAAACAATGTCAGCCCATCTGAGTGAGATGAAACACACCTGCTCCTGGCCACAGAGACTCCTAAGGAAAAATATCAGTATATTTGCAGTGAAAATATATTTTAATCCCTCTGGTAATACTGTGGTGTGGAATTTTGCATCTGTACCAAGTTTTGAAAAAGTAAGATCAGTCCCTAGATTAGGATGAATATTAATAGATGCAGATTTTGCAGGGCTTCTCAAAAGTTGCCTAACCTTATTTTTTAACCCACAAAAATATTTCCCCAAGTGACTGGGGGTTACTTTTAAAGTTATGAAAATGTATCCTCATAAAATAATTCATAAAGTCTTTTTGGTTTTGTTTGTAGTCTTTACACTGTTTAGCAATAAAGTCATTAGTACTTCCAAGAACAGTCATGAATTGATCAAAATTATTTGATTTAACAGTATTGAAATCAAATTTTTTTTTAGCATTGGGCGATTATTTATCTTTATTTTTTAATATAAATTTATTTATTTTCATTGGAGGCTAATTACTTTACAGTATTGTATTGGTTTTGCCATACATCAACATGAATCCACCACGGGTGTACACATGTTACCCATCCTGAACCGCCCTCCCACCTCCTTCCCCATACCATCCCTCTGGGTCATCCCAGTGCACCAGCCCCAGGCATCCTGTATCATGCATCGAACCTGGACTGGCAATTCGTTTCACATATTATATTATACATGTTTCAATGCCATTCTCCCAAATCATCCCCCCCTCAGGACACTGGTTTTTAAAATTGGCCTTAAAAAAAACCTATGAAAATATAGGCGAGAATATTCTTGACTTTGAGTTACTCACTGTGAAGAATCCACCAGAAAGAGAGCAAAAAGTGATGAAAAGGGGAAACAAGAGATTGGGAAACGAGTTCAGTAAATAAAAAAAAGGTGGGGGGGGGGGGACTAGAAATAGGATGTGATAAAGATACTTCACTAAACAGTATTTTTTATTTTATTCTAGAGTGTAGTGAATCAATACCTGGGGGAGAGTCTTATCCAATGTTCTTTTTTTATGACCTGAAATGTAGACCTCACTGTTTTGAAGCTGATTTCATTTCGCACCTTCAGTGACAGCTGAGAGCGTGGTTGCATATCAGGAATACGGGAACTCTGCCAGCATTTATTCAGAGAACGTGAAGTATAAGCCCTGTAAAAAATAACCAGAAAATTATCGCTTCTGATATTTCAAGCTATGAATCAACGTGCTCATATAATCCGAAGAAAAATGATCCAACCCCTTTGTACCTCCAAGTCTACACTTTAAAACTGAGCTACTCTTTCTTCACTTGAAGGCTCCACTGATGTCTTAGGAGAAACAGTGCCTTATAGGTTGGCATACACGTTTTTAAAATTGGTGTTAAGAACCTTTTAATTCCCGTCCTTACTTAATGAACATAAAAATATAGGTCTCATTTTTTCTTCAAAACTCATGCCACATATCTTTCCTTTTTCCCTTAGCTATATCCCACATATTCCAGGTTAGATACAGATAAAGATAATATTTCAAATCTACTAACAATCTGAAATATGTGTTTTATCACCTGTGCTATTCAAGTGGCTAAGTCATGTTCTCAAATACAGGCTTTCAGCATTTGGACCTTGTGTTAAAAGCAGCCTCTATGGTTAGAGTTTGTGTTTGCATAGGGCATTTTACAGTTTCATGCTATTGAATCTTCTTTCTGTACACAGTGCCTATAGAAAAATGTGAGATTCTATTTTAATGGATTATGAGATCTAATTTCCTCACATAAATCTCTGGGGGAGGGGAGAATCTCTCCCCTATCCTCCCCAATAATTTGTACACACACAGTTATTCAGCATTATAATATTTGTGTAAACTCCATAAATTATCCAGCATTTTAATAGAAATGACCAGATAATAAGGAAAACAAGTAGCAAGAGGTTAAATAGTCATAAATGTCCTTATTGCTTTGCTAAATCTACAGTTGTTAAATATTACTATGTTGATTTAAGACAGTGGCATTTTTTTCATAGCCTATTCTATAGTTCAAGAACAAAATTTACCAGAAATATCAGGGGATGCATATCTAAGTAATTTTTAATGTTAAAATTTTTTTAGAATCAGTAACCACAAATAACTACCCACTCAAATTATTTTGATGGAAAATAAATTTTAAAAGAAAACTAAATGTCAAAATCCAGCACTTGGTAGCTTGTTTCAATTATAATGTTTATCATTTGGTGCAGAATAAATTTAGTGATGTTAATTATAAGATTTATAGAACAATGAGTGAAGGATGGGATAGCCTGTCTCCCAGATAATAGTTCATAAATAAGAAAAAAGAGAAGGTTTGCTGCTAGGTAATATAAAATGATACTGGCATTTTAAAAATCATTATTTCTTAATTCCATCGTAAAAAAGACATTTTCAGTGTCAGCTCAGAAGTGAAACACTATCTTTAAAGTTTTCTGTTTGCATTTTCTCACTAGCTAAATCAAGGAATCTGAAAAATTGACAGTCAGTGATAGGGCAGCAAAATAAAGGCTTTGAAATAATGAACAAGGGGTTAGCATTCAGAAGGGGACAATGAGAAGAAGGCCTGTGTTAACAGGGGAAAATGAAAGGATTTATCTTTTCACCACTTTGAAGTGGTCTTTTTTGCATAGGATGCTTCTGAGAAGAGCTCTGAAAGGAGTAAAACAAGGAGAAATAAAATCAACTAGATTAATTATAAATGACAAACAGGAAAGAAGATAGGGAGGTATAGTTAAGTAACATTACTTCTGCTATAAGTTTTGTAGATACTCCTTATCAAATTAAGAATCTCCTTCAGTTACCTAATTTGCTAAGCTTTAAAATTATGAATAGGGATTAAATTTTTTCAAACATTTTTTCTAAAGCTATTGAATGGTTGCATTAATTTTCTCCTTTAACATGTTAATGTGAAATACATTGATTTTTTAAAAAAAATGTTGAGCCAACCTTGCAATCCTGAAATAAACTAACTTGGTTATGGGGGGAAAAAAGAAGAAGTAGGGGGAAATCAACCTTAGGATATTGGTTCTGCCAGAAGTAGATCTAGATTTCTAGATTTCTGCCTCAGGCCATTGACCAAATAAATTGCAAAAGAATTAAGGAAATAAACATTAAAATTGAAACTTAAACCAGAAGAAAATAATGGGAAATACTTGTAGATTTTAAAATCGGGGGAAGTTTTCTAAGCATTGTAGCCACAGAGTATCAATGTTTATCTCTATTTTTCTTGCTGTTCCTGAGTTACCTGTTGTTTGTTGGTGTTCTTCTCAGTAGCAAACTGCAGAGGATACATAGTCAGGCTCATTCAGGAAAGGTTTTTCAGCTTGTTATCCTCATATTTTCCAGGCATACACTTTTTCTCCAGTTCATTTTGCTTTTGATTAATTTTTGTTTTTCTTAAGGTTTTAATTGTAGACAGAATTGAAAAAGTCAATTAGTACTACCAGGCTTGTAACAAAAGGCAGCCTCCCCTGCTCCACCCTTCCCTACACCCGATTACATTTCTCTTAGCAGTTTCCTCTCATATTTCTGCCATATTTCTCAATAATAACCTTGTACTACTAGTTCATTAGTAATTTGCAATACAGGTAGGTGAAGTTTTAACTCACTTTGTTACCAAATCAAGCTTGGGTCAGCTCACCAATGTGCGGAAAAGTCAATCTGCTAACACTGGGTTGTGATGAAGGAAAATACAGCATTTATTGCAGGTGTCAAGCAAGGAGAACAGGCTGGTCATACTCAGAGGACTAGAACTCCCTGATGGCTTTCACACATGGGTTTAAAGACCACATTTGGGGAAAGAGTCACAGGGTACAAGATCATGTCTAGTTATTCTTCTGACTGATTGGTGATGAGGTAACAGGGTGATGTTTTGAGAATCTCCATCATCAATCTTCAGGCTTTAACCAGTCTTCCTCTGTTTCTGCATTTTCTCACTTCTCTCATCATTAACTGCTTGAGTCTCCTCTTTGGAACTCAGTTATTGTATTCTTCATCTCTGTTCAATTCTTCTTTATTTTTTTCTAATTCTTTGTTAAAAACTACCTTCTTCCTCTGTTCATCCAGTCTTCTCCCAAATTGTTTGATTATTATGATCATTACCTTGAACTCTATCAGATATATTGCCTATCTCTACATCACTTAGTTCTTCTGGGGTTTTATTTTTTTCTTCTTGGAATGTGTTCCTCTGTCATCTCATTTATCCTAATTCACTGTTCTTCTATGTATCTGGTGGCTTGGTTACATTTCCCGACCTGGGAGAAGTGGCATCCTGTAGGTTCCAGCAGCACATTCTCTGGATACCATAGCTTCATGCTCTAGGACTACCCCTGTTGGGTTGCCTTGGTCCTTCTCTTGAGGCAGGCTGGCTATTGTGGATGGTCTCCTAGGCATTGCTGGGCCCTGGGCCCTTTGATTGCCAAGTCCTGCCTTCTTGCTGATGGGTGGGGTGAGGCCCAGGGACTTCTGAGACTGGTGTCTGCATACTGGTGTGTGGGCCCCCCTCCAGTGCAGGTGACCACGATGAGGCTGTAGTGTCTGCTCAGACCCTGGGTCCGACACCTCTTGAAATGCCTGAATATTTCCCTTTGTCTCTGAGCAGTGGAGAAGGACCAGGGGGATTAGTACAGTACATGCTCCCCAGTGTTTCAGGGTCATCCCTCTGGTCAGTGAGTTCTGGATCTGAAATCAGCTCAACTCCAGGAGCTGAGCGAGGCATCTTGATTTTTTATTAGAGCAACTGTTATCCTCCGGTTTCTCTGTTCTTGCCCTTTCCTTTGGTTGTAGATGTTACACAGTGTTGTGTGTGTGTGTGTATGCACGCGTGCGCGCACATGTGCGTGCATGTGCCCATGTACCTCTAAGGATACCATGATCTATTAACTATCTCCACACTCCCTGTGGGGCACACACGATGCTAACTATGATCCCTGGGCTTCACCATTAGCCCCTGTTAATTCATCATCATCTCCATGGATGTTAATGGGCTCAGCTGTGACCTCCTCTCCTTTCCTGGCCCACAGCATGGACTGAAAACAGTATCCCTGTTACCAGCACAGTCTTGACTGCCTTGGTGCACAGTGGGCCCTCTGGGACCTCCCATGGAGTGTTCCGTTGCTTAGTGCTCTGGATTCTTTTACTATATATGGGCATGCCCACAGATCGCAGCCTCCTCACTCCCTCTTCTGTTTTCCAGAGCAGCTGAGTCATGTCTGCTTTTCCCTGCACTGGCCACCAGTTACTCTAGACCTGTAAGAGCTACCCCTGGGTCCTGCTACCTCAGTAAAGTTAATTCTTGCAGCAGCCTGTGTGTATAATCTCTTTTCCTTCATCAGGTCTGGCACTTTCCTAGATGGGGAGCTCACCTTTACTAGAGAAGAGTAGGTCCCCTCTGAAAACTAAGGATAGTTTCAGGGACCTGTAAGGGTGACTCATATCTTTCTCACTTGTTTCAGGATCCCAGATTTTCCTAGCCAGGGATCTAATTTTAGCATAGCAGACCTGCTTGGCTGTGCTTCTAAATGTCTCTGGAGCTCTTCAGTTCTGTTAGATCTTTATGCTGTGTTGCTGTTTCTGTTCTCTCACTACAGGTGATAATGGCCTCTTTCCAATTACCGAGTTGCCCCCTAGTCTTTAGCTGTCTGTTACTGCTCAGGATCCCTCATTATCTCTCTGTGGGGTGTCAGTCCCACTCAGCTGTAGTCAGCCAATTCCAGTGTCTCTGTGGCTTGTTCTCACCATATCTTCAGCAACCTGAATCATCACACCTGTGAGGACATTTTCTAGGCCACTTTGCTGATATCTTTACAAGTTCATGGCCTCCTCCACTGTGCCAGGGTCTGCCCTATGTACCACCCAGGACAGTGGGGTGCTGGCTGACTGTGTCTCAGACCTCATCTTACTGCTTGTTTTCTCAGGCTCCTCGTGGCTCCAATTATACTATTTCAAGTTCTCCACAAACCTGGTGCCAAGACTGGATTTGCTGGGAAAAACAGTAACGGAGGCAGAGGAAGCTGGGGCAGCTATTAGACCCAGATGCAGGTCAAGCTCTCATGGTGGAGAGCGAAGGAAGAAAGCCTAAATAGCAAAAGCCTTAGACTGCAGTGCATTTACCAGAAAGTTTTGGTAAAGCCAACTGAAAGTCCTCGGGCCAAAGTCACCATTTAGAGGAGCCTGTGTGTCCTAGATGAGACCTACACCAGCATCCCTGCTGAGTGCACTTGCTGGCCAGGAGCGACCCTGGGCCCCTGTGCAGATGCAGCGATGGGCTTCAAACCAGCATCCAAGGCCCTTGCTCAATTCCATTTTCCGCAGCTGGGACCTGGGAGATCTGAACGATGCATACATCTGGCTGCCACAAACATGATACATTTTATTTCTCCTATTTTTAATACCTTTAAATTAACCAATGTTTATTTAATATCTTTGCCCCTTCCCAAAATAATATAACACCTTCAAATTGTTTAACTTTTCTCACCACAGGTTATTGATCAGGATTTTAGGTTTGTGTGTTTGTGTGTGTGTGTGTAAGATGTGATGTCTGTTTATAGATTCCTTTTGTTGACTTTTTGCATATAAATATTCAGCTGTTCCAGCACATTTGTTGAAAAGACTATCATTTCTCCATTGAGTTACCTTTGTTCCTTTTTCAAAGATCAGTCAGCTACATTTCTGAGCCTACGTTTGGACACTCTATTCTGTTGCGTTAATGTATATGTGTACTCTTCCACTAATATATCACACTGTCCCACTTTATAGTGGGTCTTAAAATTGGGTAGTGGATCAGTTTGTCAACATCCACAAAATAACTTGTTAGGATTTTTATTGGAATTACATGGATAAAATTAAGTTGGGAGGAACTGGCATCTTTACAATATTGACTATTCCTACCCATGTTCGTTGGAACAAAGGACTGGTTCAAAATTGGGAAAGGGGTACATCAAGGCTGTATATTGTCACCCTGCTTACCTATATGCAGAGTACATCATGTGAAATGCTGGGCTAGATGCATCACACACAGGCTTTGCTCAAGACTGGCAGGAGAAATATCAACAGCCTCAGATATGCAGATGACACCACCTTATGGCAGAAAGTGAAGAGGAACTAAAGAGTCTCTTGATGAAAGTGAAAGAGGAGAGTGAAAAAGCTGGCTTAAAATTCAAGATTCAAAAAGCGAAGATCATGGCATCCAGTCCTACCACTTCATGGCAAATAGATGGGGGAAATGTGGAAACAGTGTCAGATTTCATTTTCTTGGGGTCCAGAATCAATGCAGACAGTAAGTGTAGCCACAAAATTAAAAGACACTCGCTCCTTGAAAGAATAGCTATGTCAAACCTAGACAGTATATTAAAAAGCAGAGACATCACTTTGCTGACAAAGGTCTGTGTAGTCAAACCTATGTTTTTTCCAGTAGTCGTGTATGGATCTGAGGTTGGACCATAAAGAAGGCTAAGCACCAGTGAATTGACACTTCTGAACTGTGGTGCTGGAGAATAGTCTTGAGGGTCCCTTGAACAACAAAGAGATCAAACCAATCAATCCTAAAGGAACTCTGAATATTCATTGGAAGAACCAATCCTGAAGCTCCAATACTTTGGCCACCTGATGTGAAGAGCTAACTTATCAGAAAAGACTCTGATACTGGAAAAAATTGAGGGAAAGAGGAGAATGGGGTGACAGAGGATGAGATGGTTAGATGGCACCACTGACTCAATGGACATGAGTTTGAGCAAACTTAGGGAGACAGTGATAGAGAAGCCTGGCGTGTTGCAGTTCACGGGGTCACAAAGAGTCAGAGGCAACTTAGTGACTGAACAACAATCCATGTTCATAGTACATTTCTCCACTTATTTAGGTCTTATTTGATATTTTCATCATAGTTTTGTAATTTTCCTCATAGACTTTATATCTGTCACTAGATTTCTACCTTAGTATTCCATTTTTTTTGTGCTATAGGAAATTATTTATGTTTTTAATTTCAAAATTTAATTGTTCAATGCTGGTATATCAGAAAACATTTGAGTTTTCTTCATTAACCTGTATCCTTCAATGTTCCTATATTTGTTTATTAGTTCCAGGAATTATTTTGTAGATTCTTTGGCACTTCAACATAGACATGCTGTGCTGTGTGCCTCATTGTTCACTCATGTCTGACTTTCGGCGACCCCAAGGACTGTAACCCTCCAGGCTCCTCTGTCCATTGGGATTCTCAGGCAAGAATACTGGAGTGGGTTGCCATGATCTCCTCCAGAGAATCTTCCAGACCCAGGGATTGAACCTAGGTCTTCTGTGTTGCAGGCAGATTTTTGCTGTCTGAATCACCAGGGAAGCTGAAGAATACTGGAGTGAGTAGCCTACTCCTTCTCCAGGGGTCTTCCTGACCCAGGAATCGAACTGGGTCAATTCAATTCCTGCATAGCAGGCGGATTCTTTACCAGCCGAGCTACCAGGGAAGCCCCTACACAGGCATATTCATCTGCAAATACAGTTTTACTTCTTCCCTCCCAATCTGTAAACCTTATTGGCTTTTCTTGTCTTATTGCATTAGCTACAACTTCCAGTGTGATGTGAAATAGAAGTAAAAGAGAGGGCACTCTAGCCTTATAACCATTCTTAGGAGGGAAAATTTCAGTATCTTAACATTTAGTATGGTGTTAGCTATAGGAGTTCTTTTGTAGATGTTCATTCTTAAGTCAAGAATTCATTCTTAAGTCAGGGATTCTCTATCCCTGGTTTGCTGAGAGTATTTATTCAAATATCTTTCCTGCATAAATTAATATCATCATATGATTTTTTTTCTTTAGTTTATTGATGCTATAGATTAAATTTTTTAATTTGAATATTGAACTCATTTGCATAACTAGAATAAACATCACTTGGTCATGGTGTATAGTTCTTTTTATTCATGTTGAATTCTATTGGCTAATTTTGTTGTGAATTTTAAAATCTATTCTGAAGAGGCATATTGGCCTGCACTTTTTTTTTCTTGTAATGTCTATCTTGTTTGGGTATGAGACAGTTGCTGGCTTCATAGAATGAGTTAGGAACTCTTTCTTCTGCTGCTACTTTCTGAGAGAGATTCTTTTTTTTTTTTTTTTCTATAAGGATGTGATAGAATTCTCTAGGGAAATCACCTAGGCCCTGTGATTTGTTTTCTGGAAGGTTATAAATTATTGACTTAATTTCTTTAATAAATGTACATGTTTTCATATTATTTCTACTGTGAGATTTCTATTAGTTAGTGTCTTTCCAAGATTTGACTTATCTAAGTTATCAAAATTTTTGTCAAAGAATTATTCATAGAATTTCTTTAAATGTCCATGGAATTAGTAGTGACAACCCTTCTTTCATTATTTACACTACTAATTTGTGTTATTTAGAACATTCCCTCACACCATATACAAAAATAAACTCAAAACTGTTTAAAGACTGAAATACAAGACAAGACATCATAAAACTCCTAGAAGAGAACATAGGCAAAATATTCTCAGACATAAATCACAGCAACATTTTCTTAGATCAGTCTTCCAAGGCAAAAGAAATAAAAGCAAAAGTAAATAAATAAGACCAGGACTTCCTAGTGGTCCAGTAGTTAAGACTCTGACTTCCCAATGCAGAGTCCCAGGTTTGATCTGTGGTCAGGGAACTAGATCCCGCATGCTGCAACTAAGATCCTGTGTGCTACAGCTAAGACCCAGCACAGCCAAATAAAATTTTTTTAATAGTTTATTAAATAAAATTAAAATAAAATAAATAAAATGAAAATAATATAAAAAGTAATTAAATTTTAAAATAAAAAATTCAAAATAATAAAATAACTTAAATAAAAGTAAATAAAACTTTTAAAATAAATACACTTTTTAATTAATTAACTAAATAAAAAATAAATGAGACCTGGACTTAGCTGGTGGACCAGTGGTTAAGAATTCACCTGCCATTGCAGGGGACATGGGTTTGATCCCTTGTCTTGGAAGATCCCTCCTGCTGCAGAGCAAGTAGGCTCATGCACCACAACTACTGAGCCCGTGTTCTAGAGTCCATTCTCCACAAAAGAGAATCCACCACAATGAAAAACCTATACACCCCAAATGGAAAGTAGTCCCCATTCGCCACCACTAGAGAAAGCCTGAGTACAGCAACAAAGAGGCAGCCAGAAGTAAATAAATATTTAAAAAAATAAAATAAATGAGACCTAATCAAATTTAAAAGCTTCCACATAGCAAAGAAAACCATAAAATTTTTTAAAGAAAATGAAAAGGCTAACTAGAGAAGGAAATAAACTATCTTCAAATAATGTAACCAACAGGGTGCTATCATGGAAAATATAAAAATAGCTCATATAACTCAGTATTAAAGAAACAAACAACCCAGCCAATCAATAGGCAGAAAACCTAAAGAGACATTTCTCCAAAGAAGATTTACAGGTGGCCAACAAGCACATGAAAAATGCTCAGTGTGGCTAATTATTAGAGAGACATAAACCAAAACTACAGTGAAATATCCCCTCACACCTGTCAAAATGGCCATTTTCAAAAAGTTGGCAAATAATAAATGCTGGAGAAAGTATAGAGAAAGGAGAACCTTCCTACACTGTTGGTGGGAATGTAAACTTGTGCAGCTTCTATGGGAAACATTATGGTGGTTCCTTAGAAAACTAAAAATAGGGTTACCATATGATTTCAAATCCTAAAAGATAATGTTAAAGTACTGCACTCAATATGAAAGAAAAAACTCAGCAGTGGCCACAGGACTGGAAAAGGTCAGTTTTCATTCCAATCCCAAAGAAGGGCAGTGCCAAAGAATGTTCAAACTACTGCACTCATTTCACATGCTAGCAAGGTTATGATCAAAATCCTTCAAGCTAAGCTTCAACAGTATGTGAACCGAAAACTTCCAGATGTTCAAGCTGGATTTTAAAAAGGCAGAGGAACCAGAGATCACATTGTCAACATCCATTGGCTCATAGAAAAAACAAGCGAATTCCAGAAAATCATCTACTTCTGCTTCATTCACTATGCTAAAGTCTTTGTGTGGATCACAACAAACTGTGGAAAATTCTTAAAGGGGTGGGGTTACCAGAACAACTTACCTGTCTCCTGAGTAACCTGTATGCAAGTCAAGAAGCAATAGTTAGAACTAGACATGGAACAACAAACTGATTGAACATTGGGAAAGGAGTACATCAAAGCTATATTTGTCACCCTGCTTATTTAATTTATATGCAGAACACATCATGCAAAACCCCAAGCTAGATGAAGATCAAGCTGGAACCAAGATTGCCACAAGAAATGTCAATAACCACAGATATGTGGATGACACCACCCACGGCAGAAAGTGAAGAGGAACTCAAGAGCCTCTTGATGAGAGTGAAAGATGAGAATTAAAAAGCTGACTTAAAACGCAACATTCAAAAAACTAGGATCATGGCATCTGGTCCCATCACCTCATGGCAAATGTTGTTCAGTCCTGCAGGCATGTCCAACTCTTTGTGACCCCATGGACTGCAGCATACCAGGATTTCCTGACCTTCACCATCTCCTGGAGCTTGCTCAAACTCATGTCCATTGAGTCAGTGATGCCATCCAACTATCCCATCATTTGCCATCCCCTTCTTCTCCTGCATTCAACCTTTCCCAGCATCAGGGTCTTTTCTAATGAGTCATCTCTTCACTTCAGGCAGCCAACCTATTGGAGCTTCAGTTTCAACATCAGTTCTTTCAATGAATATACAGGATTGGTTTCCTTTAGGATTGACTGGTTTGATCTCCTTACAGTACAAGGGACTCTCAAGAGTCTCCTCCAACAGCACAGTTCAAAAGCATCAATTTTTTGGCGCTCAGTCTTCTTTATGGTCCAACTCTCACATCCATACATGATTACTGGAAAAACCATAGCTTTGACTATACAGACCTTTGTCAGCAAAGTAATGTCTCAGCTTTTTAATACACTATGTTTGTCACTGGTAAAGAATCTGCCTGCAATGCGGGAGACCCGGCTTCGATTCCTAGGTCAGGAAGATCCCCTGGAGAAGGGCATGACAACTCACTCCAGTATTCTTGCCTGGAGAATTCCATGGACAGAGAAGCCTGGTGGGCTACAGTCCATAGAGTCACAAAGAGTTGGACATGACTGAGCTATTATCACATTAGGTTTGTCAAAGCTTTCCTTCCAAGGAGCAAGCATCTTTTTATTTAATGGCTGCAGTCACCATTTGCAGTGATTTTGGAGCCCAAGAAAATAAAATCTGTCACTGTTCCATTGTTTCCCCATCTATTTGCAATGAAGTGATGCCATGATCTTAGTTTTTTGAATGCTGAGTTTTAAGCCAGCTTTTTCATTCTCCTCTTTCACCTTCATCAAGAGGCTCTTTAGTTCCTCTTTGCTTTCTGCCATAAGGGTGATGTCATCTGCATATCTGAAGTTATTGATATTTCTCCTGGCAATCTTGATTCTAGCTTGTGCTTTATCCAGCCCATTATTTCGCCTGATAGATGGGGGAAGGTGGAAACAGTAGCAAATAGATGGGAATATAGTGGAAAGTGGAAACAGTGACAGACTTTATCTTCTTGGGCTCCAAAATCTCTGTGGATGGTGACTGCAGCCATGAAATTAAATAAACTGTGGAAAATTCTGAAAGAGATGGGAATACCAGAACACCTGATCTGCCTCTTGAGAAATTTGTATGCAGGTCAGGAAGCAACAGTTAGAACTGGACATAGAACAACAGACTGGTTCCAAATAGGAAAAGGAGTTCGTCAAGGCTGTATATTGTCACCCTGCTTATTTAACTTATATGCAGAGTACATCATGAGAAACGCTGGACTGGAAGAAGCACAAAGTGGAATCAAGATTGCTGGGAGAAATATCAATAACCTCAGCTGTGCAGATGACACCACCCTTATGGCAGAAAGTGAAGAGGAACTCGAAAGCCTCTTGATGAAAGTGAAAGTGGAGAGTGAAAAAGTTGGCTTAAAGCTCAACATTCAGAAAATGAAGATCATGGCATCCGGTCCCATCACTTCATGGCAAATAGATGGGGAAACAGTGGAAACAGAGTCAGATTTTATTTTTCTGGGCTCCGAAATCACTGCAGATGGTGACTGAAGCCATGAAATTAAAAGACGCTTACTCCTTGGAAGGAAAGTTATGACCAACCTAGATAGCGTATTCAAAAGCAGAGACATTACTTTGCCAACAAAGGTCTGTCTAGTCAAGGCTATGGTTTTTCCAGTGGTCATGTATGGATGTGTGAGTTGGACTGTGAAGAAGGCTGAGCACCGAAGAATTGATGCTTTTGAACTGTGGTGTTGGAGAAGACTCTTGAGAGTCCCTTGGACTGCAAGGAGATCCAACCAGTCCATTCTGAAGGAGATCAGCCCTGGGATTTCTTTGGAAGGAATGATGCTAAAGCTGAAACTCCAGTACTTTGGCTACCTCATGCGAAGAGTTGACTCATTGGAAAAGACTCTGATGCTGGGAGGGATTGGGGGCAGGAGGAGAAGGGGACGACAGAGGATGAGATGGCTGGATGGCATCACTGACTCGATGGACGTGAGTCTGAGTGAACTCTGGGAGTTGGTGATGGACAGGGAGGCCTGGCGTGCTGCGATTCATGGGGTCGCAAAGAGTCGGACACGACTGAGTGACTGATCTGATCTGATCTGATCTGCTCCTTGGAAGAAAAGATGTGACAAACCTAGATACCATATTAAAAAGCAGAGACATCACTTTGCTGACAAAGGTCTGCATAGCCAAAGTTATGGTTTTTCTAGTAATCATCAGAAGTATAGATGTGAGAGTTGGACCATAAAGAAGACTGAGTGCCAAAGAATTGATGCTTTTCAACTGTGGTGCTGCAGAAGACCCTTAAGAGTGCCTTGGACAGCAGGGACATCAAACAAGTCAATCCTAAAGGAAACCAGTTTTGAATATTCATTGGAAAGACTGATGCTGAAGCTGAAGCTCCAGTACTTTGGCCACTTGATTCGAAGAGCCAACTCATTGGAAAAGACGCTTATGCTGGGCAAGTTTGAATGCAGGAGGAGAAGAAGGTGACAGAGGATGAGATGGTTAGATGGCATCATCAATTCAATGGACATGAATCTGAGGAAACTCCAGAAGATGGTGAATAATAGTGCTGTAGTCCACGGGGTTGCAAAGAGCGAGACATGACTAGAGAACATTACACCTATTGAAATCAATTAGACAGAGTAAGGCAAATACTATTATGATCTTACTTACATGTAATATAAGTAATTAGAAGTTTTGGATGAGCATATACAACCACTGTGCATAAAATAGATTAGCAACAAGGACCTACTTTATGATTAGTATTTTACAAATTGTAGTCAGTATTTTGTAATAACCTATAATGGAAAAGAATCTGAAAAAATAACTGGGTCACTATGATGTATACCTGAAATTAGCACAATAGTATACTTCAGTTAAATATATATACCTTTGTGTGTCTTTCTGTCTGTGTCTCTTAGGGTCAGCAGGCCAGCACCACAGTGGGGTGACCACCCTTACCTGTCCTCCCTACTCATCTATACAGATTCACTCACTTTACTCAGCAGATGGTTTGCAATGGTTCCTAACAAGAGAATCCTCTCATTTTCAATGTTATCTCTTAGTGGTTGTGTGAGATGTTAATATTAGGAGAAGCTGAATGGAGGCTATATTGGAATTCTCTATATTATCTTTTCAACTTTTTTTTTTAATCTAAAGTTAATACAAAGTTAGGCCATGAAATAGGTGACCATTATGTCAACTGTCTCCTGTAAACTCCTGAGACTTTTATAAGGGGAAAATGAAATATATTTAATTCAGTTTGCATCAGTTTAACCTAAAGGAGCAAAATAAAGCTGTTAATAATTTCTCACTTTCAAGTTCAAGTAAACAAGACAGTAATGGTTCCATTATTTTAGGTCATGAGAAGGAAAATTGCTAAAAATTACATGTTTAGATCAGAGACTCTTGAGAGAAAAGTAATGGAATGGTGGTCTATGAAGCCAGATTTTAAAATGAGTGAGGACGTGGGAACATTGAATTATAAAGCATTTGTATATAAATAATGGTATCTTTCAATGAGTCTTCATGGCTGAGAGAATATTATTTACAGATGCAGAAATCTGCATATGCTCTTAGGATCTGGAGGAAAATCCAATAATAAGAGATCTGGGATGCCAGAAATAGAAGACAGTGATTTGATACTTTGCTAAAGGAAGCTGCTGCTGCTGCTAAGTCGCTTCAGTCGTGTCCGAGTCTGTGCGACCCCATAGACAGCAGCCCACTAGGCTCCTCTGTCCCTGGGATTCTCCAGGCAAGAACACTGGAGTGGGTTGCCATTTCCTTCTCCAATGCATGAAAGTGAAAAGTGAAAGGGAAGTCGCTCAGTCGTGCCCGACTCTTAGTGACCCCATGGACTGCAGCCTACCAGGCTCCTCTGTCCATGGGATTTTCCAAGCAAGAGTACTGGAGTGGGGTGCCGTTGCCTTCTCCACTAAAGGAAGCAGGGGTAGGTAAATTAAACACCATGCAGGTGAAGAACTTAACTGTGATTCAGAGGCAGTAAACAGAATGTACAGTGATCATCATGCATTCATCAGTTTCAGCAGTTCCTGAATTGGTTTCATCTATACCTCTGCCCACTTGCCCCCTCCCAGACTGTTTTTTAAGCAAGTCTTCAACAGGTATAATGTCATTCATGTATATTTTAGTATGTGTCTCAAAAAGATCCCCTTTAAAAAATAACCACCAGCAGTTTCATCCCCAACAATAATAATAATCTCTAATCTCATCAAATACCCAGTTTCTTTTCAAAACTCCAATTAGTTCATATATGTAATAAATGATTTTATTTTCTTACAGTTTGTTTGGAGCAAGATATAAAGAAATTCAAGCCATTATAATTAGACAGTGTCTTTTAAGTGTTTATAATAGACTTTGCCCCCTGAAATTTATGTATTTAAAAATCTAGATCATTTGCCTTAGTTCTGAGTGTTATCACAAAATACCATTGACTGGATGGCTTACACAGTGCACACTTCTGGAGTCTGGGAGGTCCACGTCAAGATGCAGCATAAATCTACCATTTACTAGTTGTGTGCTGTCTGTCAACCCTTTGAAACTCTTCTGAGCATCGTGTACATGTAACATGAGGCGGCCTTGATGGCACCTTCTGGAGATGGGCACTGTTGCCACTGTCAGGATGCTGGCCGCCCTGCTCATACCCACTCAGCTGTGTTACCCTGATCTTCAGGGCAGCCTCTGTCAGTATCTCCCAGGGCTGTTGATTTTTCCCCCATCAGCAATATAGGAAGTCAAATAGTATAGAAGCTGTACAATACACATATTATATAACATGTACACGTATTAAACTAACATGTACAATATGCATATATGTTAGTTTAGGGGCAGAGGGCGGATATTTCATTTGTTTAGAGTCTAGGTATAGACCCACAACTTCCCTTATGTCCCAACTTGATTACAGGTTCATTTCTGAAATAGGTCAGACAGATAGTGATTAATATTGAAAATGGATGGACCAGGAATAGTTAACTGGATAGTTACCGGATAGTATATGGAGGACTCTTATCTGCTGCTAACATCTGTGTCCAAAAACTCTAACATGAAACCTTAAGAGAACTCCTGAGGAGTTGAGTCCTCTTGGTAATAGTAACTGCCTGAATGAAATCAGCCTTTGGATGGAGAAAGAATACCCCATATTGGAAAGTAATTATAGCTTTTACACTTGTGTGTGTGTGTGTGTGTGTGTGTGTGCTTTCACAGCTTTTTGGAGACTACAGCCTATTTCTTCATGAGACCAAAAATTGGAGAGAAAGAAGTGTCCCCAAACGTTTTCTTCGGTATCTGGCATGAATTCAGCTCTGACTTTAAAGACTTTTGGAAGAAAGAGAACAAACTTATTCTACAAGAAAGGTAGGTGTTTTTCATTTACACAGTGGCATTTTAAAACTGGTGTTTTCTCTGGTGTGACCTGTTAGGGTTGCTACCTTTCACAGCCTGAATGAAAAACTAGGTCCTCACCCTGGGCTTTCCAGTCTAAGAGGGTGCTGAGGTTGGGCAGTACTTGGAGTTCAAGTATGAAGAGTCAGCACAGTGGCTGTGATGCTGCAAAGGGCAGCTAGGGTGGTGGTTTGCCAGGACCACTGTCTGGTAGACCAGGAAGCCACACAGAAGCAGACAGGCAAGCAGAGGAGTGAAAGAACCCTGCTGAGATGACAGACCCACTCATTTCCAAAAAACCTTGATAAGGTAAGATGAATCAGTTTGGTTTAACTTTTGCTCAATTCATGGGATATTGTCGCACATTTCACCATTCATATCAAAATTTCTCCCAGGTGTCACCAAGAAAAAGATGATCAATATTTTTAAGAGATATTTTCAAGACTTATCATATTGTATCACATTTCCTTAAGTATATCTTCAGAAATGAAGGGGAAATTTCCCTTCTAAAGTACATGGAATAGAGTCTCTGTCCCTTGATTATGAAGCTAACACAAGTGCATTGTTACCAAGTTGGGAAGCATCCCCAAATTGTGGGGTCTGAAGGGAGAATGAAAGGGAAACCAAACCCTAATCCTGAGCCTATTAGTGCACTTCCCACATCCTGACCCTAACAAGTACTTTGCTTTAGAAAACATACCTCTTAAGGAACTTTATTCATCATAGCACAAAGTTACACAATTTTTTTTTTCATATCGTCTTCATTTTGGTTTTGCTTATATACAAAACCATGCTGGCTCACCTAGTTTTCACTTGTAAGTAGATCTCAATCAGTCTTTAAATCAGGTGAGACTAATTGCTGACACTTGCTGAGCAAGTGGACTGTTCTCACTAATAGAATTACCTACATCAGAGCAGGAAGTCTGCCTCGGTGACCAGTGGATGGAAAAGAGAGCAGTCTGAATGGAAGGGAAACACTGTAAACATCTATTTGGAGACAGTGAACTTGTTCTCCCTCAAGATGCATCACCCAGGTTACTGTAAAGGACATTTGCCAGGAGTCCAGGTTGGTGAGGCAGGAGAGAGAACTGAGTGAACATGGGCCTATCTGGACTACTGTTCAGACGTGGATGTCTCCAGCTTTCCACCGAGCGAGGCTTGCTCGGTTTGGAAAATGGTGAGGAGGAAACTGTTTTTAACTTTGGCATGTCGCCGACAGCCTCCCTCCCTGTTGTCACTGCTTCCACGCATGCCTCCTTTCAGTTCTGACCTGAGCCTGAGAAGGGCCTGGGGCTCCATCACACTGGGAAAGAATATAGAAAGAGCAGTGTTTCACTTTGCACAGGAGCTGGGATGATACTGATCTCAGAGGGAGAGATCCTAGTTCCCTGCCCGGAATTAAACCTGGGGAACCTGGATGAAAACCAAGAGTCCTAGCCACTAGACCACCAGGGACTAGAGGCAAGAAGCAAAAGTGGCCCAGGCTCTTGCCCCTGTTTGTAAGCAAGACTGTTTCAAGGAGGCAAAAACTGTAAAAACAGGTCCGACATTTATGATTAGATACATAGCACAACGTATGGGAGAGCACACGGGAAAACAGTTTGTTCATCCAGCTCAGAAGGAGGGCAGAGATACACACCTGCAGAGGAGTGCGGAGTGAGGAGGAACACAGTCTGGACGTGTTTAAATCACTTATATGGGACAGCCCTTCTAGGTCTTTGTTTACCTTTGGCCAATTACCTTGTATCTTTCTTCACACCTGACTGGTCCATGCATCTTCCCAAAGATTAGTATGCAAGTTTCTTCTAAGATGTATCCCTCCATAGAGGTCTATGGGTACGTGTCCACACTTATTATGGGGTGGGGTCCCTTCCCTTTTCAACCCCAAAGGAGACTTCCTGAACATGTGCAGACAGGGAAGTCTTCCTTGACCTCAGGAGTGGGCACCTTTTCTCTTTGCTTTAGCAGAACTCAGCTTTTACCACTAGCTTTGTCCTTGGAGTGTCTGGGTGAGAACAAAGCTTGAATTTTACTCCACTTGACAAATAACAGGTGTCTGGCCCAGAGGCCGGCTATCTCCTACCTCAATACTGACAGAGTGGAAATGGTGAGAGGTAGACACAGACAGCAGGAGTGGAGAGGGCCTGAGGGCACATAAGTGAGCAAGGGATTCTCAGCTAAGGTCCTGGCATGAGATCACAGGGGGTCTCTCATCCAAGCTCTCTTCACCACGTGGCCTGTCCAGAAGTGCTGAGCGGCTCCCACGGAGATGATGTTGGCCTGGAGCAAGTCATTCACTGTCAGAAATGGCGAAGGCCTTGTCCCTGAGATAGAGCTGGGTTTCCAGGAAACTGTTGACAACACTCCACCATTTATGAGATTTTAGGCATTGGACATGCTCACTGAATATCTCATACAATCAACCCGACCCTTTTTTAATACTTCCTCCTGTGCTTAAAAAAATCCAGTGGGCTTTTTGGCTCGCTGGAGGTGACTTCATTTCGTCTCGTAGTGATGTTAACAGGCAGGTGACAGGAGCTGTCCAGTGCACACGGCTCGTTTGCTCTGAACAGAGGACTGAGGAGGAGCCATGGCAGGTGAGAGAGCTCCTTAGCCCTCCGGAGGACAGGGTGGAAGGTGTCTGTGGGTGCCTCACTGCAGAAATGCCAACCGCAGCCTGGGGTTGGGTGGGGGCGTTGGTCACGTGTGTCTGTACCTGCCACCCTCCACCTGTCTTTTCAGTGTCCTCTCCTCCTCCTGTGCTCCCTCTTCTCCTCTCTTTCTCTCTCTCATCTGCACTCTCACCTTCTCTCGCCTTTCAACTCCCTCCCTCCAATCGCTCTGTGCTTTAGCACAATTTCCAGGCCAGGCTGCTTCTTTAAGGGTGGGCCCCTGGCCATCAGTCCGGCCCTGGCTCACATTCTCCCAACCCAGGAGGACAGGGCATTCTCGAGCTTCTAGAGAAATCCCAGAGAGGAATTCCGGATGAGTCGTGTTCATCTTTGGATCAGCCACAGTGGCCAGAGATTGGTTCTGTGGGGACTGTGATTGGTTCAGCAGTCCTGCAGCCAGAGCAGAGGATTGCCATGAGTGACAACCCACTTCTTGGCAACGTCACTGGAGTTAGGGAGGAGCAAGTAAATGATACTCTACTAGCCCTAATTTATTAAGCCTTTAAAAATAACCTGTGTAATTACCAGAATGTCTTAGCATGTCTTGAACTCAAAAGATGCTTTAATGGCATGGTTGAAGTTTTCCTTTCTGATCAAGTTTTCCTTGCTCTAATTTGTAATGTATACATTGAATAATATTTTAAGGGTTGTAAATACTCTATAAAAATCATTACTAATTATTGTTTGAGTATGGAGTGGTAGTAATTATTTTTGGCTTTTTCTGATGACTTATATGATTTAAAGATATATTTCTTGAAACGGTGAGTTTCTAGTCTATGGGAAAAAGGTCTGCTGTCTTTCATCAATGGGGTGTGGAAAACACAAGCATTTCCAGACCAGAGTTTTTATTGGCTTCCCAGGTAAGTGCTAGTGGTAAAGAATCCATCTCCAAGGCAGGAGATGTAAGAGACTCGGGTTTGATCCCTGGTCAGCTAGATCCCATGGAAAAGGGCATGAGAACCCACTGCAGTATTCTTGCCTGGAGAATCCCTTGGACAGGAGCCTGGTGGGCTACAGTCCATGGGGTCTTAAAGAGTCGGACATGACTAAAGTGACTTAGCATGCACACACGCTTGCTGGCTTGAGCTCTAGACAGGCATGGCTTCAGAGTTAGCAAAGTGGAGACATTAATAGCTGTCCTGCAGAGAGACAATAACTGAACAAGGTTATTAGAGTATGTAGGGCAGTGTCTCCATGCTCAATATTCAGTGGCTGTTGTGCATCATTTAATATAAATGACCTCCTGATTATGATGACCCACAAGGTCATGTGACATTCTGACAAGGCATGTTAAGAACATATCTGTAAATGCAAGGCATTATTGTGATGCAGTTGCCTTCTTGGTTGGTAAAATGTCTTGATTCTGAGTCCAAGGATGAACTTTTGTTTGAAGATGCTGAAGTGACCTGTCCTTTCTTGGTTTTAAATCTTGCTCTACTCCTCTTGATGCTTTAGACAGCTGACCCATTGGTTTTGTCTTGAGTCAGAAAAAAATTTTTTTCATGTATGTGGAACTAGGCTTGTACACTTATTAATTAGAGGTCCATCTCCAAAGAAATCTGGACTCATTATTATTGAGCAACACAAAATATGAAAACTAATTTTTTTAAATGTCAGCTCAACTCTATCCAGAAGATGGGGACAGACTGCCAAGAGTGCTGCCCAAGCACATTGTCCGTGTGTGAGGACCCCGGGGACCATCTCATCCCCAGGGGGCCGTCAGCAGCACCGACCACTCGGGAGGCTAAGGGAGCTCGGGGGATAGGAGCTAGGTGACTTAGTACAGGCTGATGGAGGCACTGGTGCTTTTCCTTCCTTTTTTTTTTTTTTTGTATTTAAAATAATGTGCATTGGCATGTAGTTACTGTGCAGTGTTGTGTTAGCTTCTGCTATACAGCAAAGTGAATCAGCTATATGTGTGTGTGTGTGTGTGTGTGTGTATATATATATATAATATATCCCCTCTGTTGACACATGCTTTTCCACAGTGATGGAGGGACCATGGTCCTGGGGGAGACAGTTGTGCCCAAGACAGCTTCATTGCCGGCAAATGCTCTGTTATAGCTGGACTTGGTTTTTAGGCAGAGTCCAGTTGTGTGACGTGGTCATCGTCTCCTTCCATGTTGAGTTTCTCTGTTATAGCTGGACTTGGTTTTTAGGCAGAGTCCAGTTGTGTGACATGTGGTCATCGTCTCCTTCCATGTTGAGTTTCCAGGCCCAGGAGACCCTCGGTCATTTGATGGCGACCCTGTCTCTCCGGAGCTGACAGCCTAGCTCTGGTACAGTGTGACGGGCGGGGGAAGCAACAAAGGGGGATCAGTTCCTCCAGAATTCTGTTGATGCAGATCTGATTAGGAGCGTACCAGGTGGTCCTGGGGGTGAGAGTGTCCTAGACGCGGAGACCAATCTCCAGGAGCCAGGCCTCAAGCCCCATCATGCAGGGAGGCCTGTCACCATTTCATTTGTAGTCAGCTTGAGACATTTTAATTAATCAGTGATGGCATTAGTAAGGGTTGTGCTTAAAGTGCTGTCTAACTTAATTTGCTGGTTTAATTTACTCTGAGGAACCAGGAGAAAGGGCAGCTACTCCTCCCACTGCGCAGGCGAAGGGCAGTCGGATCTGGTCTCAGCCCCACGGGTCTGTGGTTGGAGCAAAAGTGTCTGTGTTCCCCGCCTTAGGATATCGCACATTAAACTGAAGGTGCCTCGTACAGTGCTAACATTCCTTTTTCCATCATTTGTATGCGTATGAGCTGTGCGTTCAGATTGAAATGGGATGTCATCTGAGTAGAAGGAAGCAACCATTTTCAAAGCAATGAAAAATAAACGAGCTAAAGAGACAGACTTATTGTTGTGTAATCATGTGTTCGTTGGACACCTAAGTGGAGCTGCCTCTTGGCCCTCCACTCAGCACTGTCATATGGAGCAGTACGTGAAGTTGGCCAACCACTTACCCCTTTAATTCAGGCATCAGTTTCTAGAGAAACGACCCATAACGAAACCTTCCTCCTAGTTCTGATCCCTGTAGCAGACGCCTTGGCTGGAAAATGACAAGACAGAACAGTGGCCAGTGGAGCCTGGGAATGTGTAAGGAATATGACATACACTAATTAAAGGAGTAATTCATATGTATTAAGATATAATAGGCAATTAAATTCATGAATTTATTAATTCAGCAAATATTTACATCCTACTGTGTGCTTGGCAAATTTCCTGGCCATGAGTATCTTACCCTCTAGTGAGAGAGGCAGACAATAAAAAAGTGAACACACACATTTTTAAATTATAGGTTGAAATTAGCACTATGAGAAAAGTAAAGAGTGAACCAATTTTTCAGAATGAAAAGCAGAAGAGCTTCATTTAGAAAATGTGGTCAGAGGAGGCCTTTCTGAAGAGGCAACATTTATGCTAACACCCAAGGAACTTGAGGCTGGTGAGGGGCAGGATGGTGAGCCTGGCTGGCAGAAGTGTGGGAAGGTCACGGAGCCTGACAGAAAAGACTGACTGCTCTCCAGGTCATGAGATGAATCTGAGGGAACAGGCAGGGGCCTGACCATTCAGGCCCTTGCAGTCATGCAAACAGACTGACTTCTATCGTGGGTACAGTAAAAGTTCTCGCAGGGCTTTTGAAAGGGAATGACCTGATGTGATTCATGCACAGAAGAGACAGTTGGGCCAAGTGTGTAGGAGATGGGGGACCATGGTATTGAGAAACGAGTTTGGAGTAACTGAGGTGGCCCAGGTGAAAGGTGTGATGCTGTGGACCAGGAGAGGCAGCAAGAGGTGACAGGAAGTGGACCCTCTGCACACACGTTATCTTGAGTTCCTGACTGGAACAATTTCAGAAAAGTCTAAGTCTCAGCTGCATCATGACAAGCTTATGTTAACCAGATTTTAGAGATCAGGAAAGCAAACTTCCCCCTTTCTTTCTCCTAAAATGATTTACAAAAAGCCATAGCTAAGAAAAGATCTGCATTGATAGCTGAAGAAGGCTTTCTTATCTCTTCTTGCTATTCTTTGGAACTCTGCATTCAGATGCTTATATCTTTCCTTTGCTCCTTTGCTTTTCGCTTCTCTTCTTTTCACAGCTATTTGTAAGGCCTCCCCAGACAGCCATTTTGCTTTTTTGCATTTCTTTGCCATGGGGATGATCTTGATCCCTGTCTCCTGTACAGTGTCACGAACCTCATTCCATAGTTCATCAGGCACTCTATCTATCAGATCTAGGCCCTTAAATCTATTTCTCACTTCTACTGTATAATCATAAGGGATTTGATTTATGTCATACCTGTATGGTCTAGTGGTTTTCCCTACTTTCTTCAATTTAATTCTGAATTTGGCAATAAGGAGTTCATGGTCTGAGCCACAGTCAGCTCCTGGTCTTGTTTTTGCTGACTGTATAGAGCTTCTCCATCTTTGGCTGCAGAGAATATAATCAATCTGATTTCAGTGTTGACCATCTGGTGATGTCCATGTGTAGAGTCTTCTCTTGTGTTGTTGGAAGAGGGTGTTTGTTATGATCAGTGCATTTTCTTGGCAAAACTCTTTTAGCCTTTGCCCTGCTTCATTCCGTACTCCAAGGCCAAATTTGCCCATTACTCCAGGTGTTTCTTGACTTCCTACTTTTGCATTCCAGTCCCCTATAATGAAAAGGACATCATTTTTGGGTGTTAGTTCTAAAAGGTCTTGTAGGTCTTCACAGAACCATTCAACTTCATCTCCTTCAGCGTTACTGGTTGGGGCATAGACTTGGATTACTGTGATATTGAATGGTTTGCCTTGGAAATGAACTGAGATCATTCTGTCGTTTTTGAGATTGCACCCAAGTACTGCATTTTGGACTCTTTTGTTGACCATCATGGCTACTCCATTTCTTCTGAGGGATTCCTGCCCACAGTAGTAGATATAATGGTCATCTGAGTTAAATTCACCCATTCCAGTCCATTTTAGTTCACTGATTCCTAGAATGTCGACATTCACTCTTGCCATCTCTTGTTTGACCACTTCCAATTTGCCTTGATTCATGAACCTGACATTCCAGGTTCCTATGCAATATTGCTCTTTACAACATTGAATCTTATTTCTATCACCAGTCACATCCACAGCTGTGTATTGTTTTTGCTTTGGCTCCATTCATTCATTCTTTCTGGAGTTATTTCTCCACTGATCTCCAGTAGCATATTGGGCACCTACTGACCTGGGGATTTCCTCTTTCAGTATCCTATCATTTGGAAGCAACAGTTAGAACTGGACATGGAACAACAGGCTGGTTCCAAATAGGAAAAGGAGTATGTCAAGGCTGTATATTGTCACCCTGCTTATTTAACTTATATGCAGAGTATATCATGAGAAACGCTGGACTGGAAGAAGCACAAGCTGGAATCAAGATTGCTGGGAGAAATATCAATAACCTCAGATATGCAGATGACACCACCCTTATGGCAAAAAGTGAAGAGGAATTCAAAAGCCTCTTGATAAAAGTGAAAGTGGAGAGTGAAAAAGTTGGCTTAAAGCTCAACATTCAGAAAACGAAGATCATGGCATCTGGTCCCATCACTTCCTGGGACGTGGATGGGGAAACAGTGGAAACAGTGTCAGACTTTGTTTTTTTGGGCTCCAAGATCACTGCAGATGGTGACTGCAGCCATAAAATTAAAAGACACTTACTCCTTGGAAGCAAAGTTATGACCAACTTAGATAGCATATTCAAAAGCAGAGACATTACTTTGCCAACAAAGGTCCGTCTAGTCAAGGCTATGGCTTTTCCTGTGGTCATGTATGGATGTGAGAGTTGGACTGTGAAGAAGGCTGAGTGCCAAAGAATTGATGCTTTTGAACTGTGGTGTTGGAGAAGACTCTTGAGAGTCCCTTGGACTGCAAGGAGATCCAACCAGTCCATTCTGAAGGAGATCAGCCCTGGGATTTCTTTGGAAGGAATGATGCTAAAGCTGAAACTCCAGTACTTTGGCCACCTCATGAGAAGAGTTGACTCATTGGAAAAGACTCTGATGCTGGGAGGGACTGGGGGCAGGAGGAGAAGGGGACAACAGAGGATGAGATGGCTGGATGGCATCACTGACTCGATGGATGTGAGTCTGGGTGAACTCCAGGAGATGGTGATGGACAGGGAGGCCTGGCGTGCTGCAATTCATGGGGTCGCAAAGAGTCGGACACGACTGAGCGACTGAACTGAACTGAAGAAAAGATCTGAGACTGTGGATATCAGAAAAATTATTTTCTAAAACTTAATTCTCCAAAAATGATGTAAAACTCTAAGGCGAAGGTTAGATGGAAAAAGTCACTGCACTTGCTTCTTTATCTTATCATGTTTCGAGAGATGTTTTTAAATTTGGGGAAAATCCTTTCTCAAAGCCTCATGTTCAAAAATGGAAAAAACTCACCCTGAAAGGTTCTGGTTCGAGCTTCTAACAGATAGTCGGGGCCAAGTGTCAAGAAATATCTTGTCCACAGACATTTTTTGCTTTGAAAAAGGATTTAAACATTTCTGGTGAGTTTGTAGAGACTTATGAAGGTATCTGAGCAATTATTAATTTCTCTTCAGCATTTGCTAAAAAGTTTTTTTGATGTATTAGCAAAGTTTGTAGTAAAACATATTGGGGTCAAAGTATGGTTCATGGAGTAAAGATATTTAAAAATTACTCATTAGAAATAATATTATGGAGTTTATAAGAGCTGAAAATGGGCTTCCTTGGCAGCTCAGTAGTAAAGAGCCCCCCTGTCAATGAAGGAGACACAGTTTCAGTCCCTGGGTTGGGAAGATACCCTGGAGGAGGACATGGCAACCCAATCCAGCATCAGTGTCTGGGAAATCCCAGGGTAGAGGAGCCTGGCAGTCTACAGTCCATGGGGTCACAAAAGAATTGGACGTGACTTAGTGACTAAACAACAGTGAACTGAAAATAATTCCTAAAGTAAGCTATTCCTTTACCAGCAAGCTATTATTTGGGGAGTCATTTTCAATTTCTGTAGGAGCCTCTCAATGTGATGGTTATAACCTGTGGGAAGAGGAGGGCCAGATTTGTCTAAAACTAAATTCTTAGGTTTTTGTGGACTTCACTGGAGCCTAGATTTTTTAGGTAGTGAAAACTGTAAGAATTCAGGGGCCCCACCAGTCACCCCTTGTGACATCTTCCTGACTGGCTCTGAGCCCTCCAAGCAGAGGAGCCCACTGGCCAAACATCCTTCTTTCTGTCTGCTTAGCACTGCACACTCAGACGTGGAGGAGCAGTGGGGAGCTGAGAGAAATGGAAAGCGCTGAGAGAGTAGCATTGAAACATATGTATGTAAATCATATGTAAAATAGATAGCTAGTGGGAAGTTGGTGTATAACACAGGGAGCTCAATCCAGTGCTCTGTGACAACCTAGAGAGGTGGGATGGAGTAGGGGGTGGGAGAGAAGTTCAAAAGGGAGGGGACACGTGTATGCTTATAGCTGATTGACACTGTTGTATGGCAGAAACCAACACAACATTGTAAAGCAATTATCCTCCAATTAAAAATAAATTTTAAAAAGTTTGGGACCATGGGGTCAGTAATGGGTACTCAGAAGCTAGGTGTGAGAGAAGGGGGTGGGCAGGAGCGTGTCCAAGTCGCAGGCATTAGTCTCTACAACAGATGTGAGGCTGCTGGCAGCAGTAGACCCAGCCATGCTGGCCATTCTATTCGACAAAGAGCAGTTGACTCACTGGTTTTCCTGCGAAAGTCTGATTAACGCTTAAGAAGCAACTGTTATAAGACATCAACCTCAATTTTGAATGTCTGTGACTCTCACATCCTGGAAGGACATGGCCAAAATATTTTTTAAAAGGTCAGCCTAGAGCTGCCATGAGGTCCACAGCTCCCTCCTGGGATCCGAGGACAAGGACACACAGCAGTGTTACTTGCAACATCTCAACACTGGAAACAAACTCAAATGTCCATCCACAGATGAGTGGATAGACAAAACACAGCACATCCTTACAATGGAATAGCACTCAGCGATGCAAAGACATGAAGCACTGATATGTGCTGTAACATGGGAAAGCCTTCAAAATGCTGTGCTAAGCGAAAGAAGATGGTCACAGAAGAAGACTATATGGTGCGATTTGATTTATATGAAACACCCAAAATTGGCAAGTATTTATATAGGATCTGGAAGTAGATTAGCCCTTGTTGAGGGCTAGGGGCAGAAAGGAATGGGAATTGACCTCTGACAAGGTTCCTTTGGTGGGTGGAATGTTCTAAGAATAGACAGCTACACAGCCTTGTGGGGTGTGGGGTATGGGTTTTTCTGTTGTTTGTTTTGTTTTGTTATTTATTTGTGTTTTGGGCCATATCATGTGACTTGTGGGGTCTTAGTCCCCTCATCCTTGCCCATCCCTCAGCAGTGGCACCGCTGAGTCCTAACCACTAGACTACCAGGGAACTCCCTGTTCAGTCCACTTTAAGTGGAAATTTAATCATATGTTAATGATATCTTAGTAAAGCCATTTTTTAAAAAAAACAAGTAAATAGAATTTCTCACATTAGCCACTAGGCCTAATCGTGGACTACAATTGAACATCCCACCTGTCCTCAGCAATCTGTTCAGGCTGGTCACAGTTTTGAAATCGTCCTGGCCATTTCCCCTGTGCTCAGGAGATACATTCAAGGAAACCAAGTCTTTCAACTACTAATATGACTAAATGAGCTAAATCAAAATTTGAGAGATAAATCCGCTGGTGCAAATTTGTAGGAAAACAAGTAGCAGAGTTCGTTCCAAAATTTAAAAGATCTCCATCTATTTAAATAATGACTCTGTAGTGATGAAATGAGCAGTATTTCTCTGTATAAACTTTAGATTCAGGAAATCTTCACTTCAGTCAATCAGTCGTGTCCGACTTTTTGCGATCCCATGAATCGAAGCATGCCAGGCCTTCCTGTCCATCACCAACTCCCGGAGTTCACTCAAACTCACATCCATCAAGTCGGTGATGCCATCCAGCCATCTCATCCTCTGTCGTCCCCTTCTCCTGCCCCCAGTCCCTCCCAGCATAAGAGTCTTTTCCAATGAGTCACTCTTCGCATGAGGCGGCCAAAGTACTGGAGTTTCAGCTTTAGCATCATTCCTTCCAAAGAACACCAAGGACCGATCTCCTTTAGAATGGACTGGTTGGATCTCCTTGCAATCCAAGGGACTTTCAAGAGTCTTCTCCAACACGACAGTTCAAAAGCATCAGTTCTTCGGTGCTCAGCTTTCTTCACAGTCCAACTCTCACATCCATACATGAACACTGGAAAAACCATAGCCTTGACTAGACAGACTTTTGTTGGCAAAGTAATGTCTCTGCTTTTTAATATGCTGTCTAGGTTGGTCAAAACTTTCCTTCCAAGGAGTAAGCGTCTTTTAATTTCATGGCTTCAGTCATCATCTGCAGTGATTTTGGAGCTCCAAAATATAAAGTCTGACACTGTTTCCACTGTTTCCCCATCTATTTCCCATGAAGTGATGGGACCAGATGCCATGATCTTCGTTTTCTGAATGTTGAGCTTTAAGCCAACTTTTTCACTCTCTTTTCACTTTCATCAAGAGGCTTTTTAGTTCCTCTTCACTTTCTGCCATAAGGGTGGTGTCATCTGCATATCTGAGGTTATTGATATTTCTCCCGGCAATCTTGATTCCAGCTTGTACTTCTTCGAGCCCAGCATTTCTCATAATGTACTCTGCATATAAGTTAAATAAGCAGGGTGACAATATACAGCCTTGACATACTCCTTTTCCTATTTGGAACCAGTCTGTTGTTCCATGTCCAATTCTAACTCTTGCTTCTTGACCTGCATATGGGTTTCTCAAGAGGCAGGTCAGGTGGTCTGGCATTCCCATCTTTCAGAATTTTCCACAGTTTATAATGATCCACACAGTCAAAGGCTTTGGCATAGTCAATAAAGCAGAAATAGATGTTTTTCTGGAACTCTCTTGCTTTTTCCATGATCCAGCGGATGCTGGCAATTAAATCTCTGGTTCCTCTGCCTTTTCTAAAACCAGCTTGAACATCTGGAAGTTCACAGTTCATGTATTGCTGAAGCCTGGCTTGGAGAATTTTGAGCATTACTTTACTAGCGTGTGAGATGAGTGCAATTGTGCGGTAGTTCGAGCATTCTTTGGCATTGCCTTTCTTTGGGATTGGAATGAAAACTGACCTTTTCCAGTCCTGTGGCCCCTGCTGAGTTTTCCAAATTTGCTGGCATAGTGAGTGCAGCACTTTCACAGCATCATCTTTCAGGATTTCAAATAGCTCAACTGGAATTCCATCACCTCCACTAGCTTTGTTCATAGTGATGCTTTCTAAGGCCCACGTGACTTCACATTCCAGGATGTCTGGCTCTAGGTGAGTGATCACACCATCATGATTATCTTGGTCATGAAGCTCTTGTTTGTACAGTTCTTCTGTGTATTCTTGCCACCTCTTCTTAATATCTTCTGCTTCTGTTAGGTCCATACCATTTCTGTCCTTTATTGAGCCCATCTTTGCATGAAATGTTCCCTTGGTATCTCTGATTTTCTTGAAGAGATCTCTGGTCTTTCCCATTCTGTTGTTTTGCTGTATTTCTTTGCATTGATTTCTGAAGAAGGCTTTCTTATCTGTTCTTGTAGGAAACCTTAAGTCATGTTAAAACACACACACACACTCACAAAATAGGTAATATGTGTATATGTGATCTGAAATGACTCATGTATTCCAAATACACTTTTTTCAGATCTAATATCCTGAGAGGAGTCAGATTGTCCAAGTTTTCTCAATCTGTAGTTCTAATGGAGAAGAGATAAATCCTTAGGAAAAAAGAGTGTCTATGATAATGGTTAAAATAAATAAAAGGGGAAAGAAATGTGTTCACCTTTGCCCTGGGGTAAAGCCCCATCTCTCCCTTCTGTTTTGTTGGGCCTCCACCCTCTCACCAGAATGTCCCCATCTACCTCCCACTGGGCCCTTGCCTGGCCTCTGAATCTTCACTTAGGACCCCTCCCCATGGGCCCCTCACCAAGTCGCTGCTCAAGATCTTTGCTTCTACTTATCTTAAACAGGCTTAGAAACGTGAACCATGGGCAACTGCTAGGTCAGGAGAGGAAGTCTGAGCCCTTGTGAAGAAAGCAGACGTTTCCTGAGGCAAGGACAGACCTTGTACATGGTGCTTCCTAGCCAGCGGGCCCTCAGTGAGGACGGGCCATCCTGGTGCTGTGGAACTGGCCGTGGGAGCGCAGCACGGCCTTGGACAAGGGCATTTCTAGTCTATTCAGCCGTCCAGATGAACAGCCATCGTGGCAAATAAGTGTCCTCCAGTCTAGGCTCCTTAGTTTCTGTGGAAAGCTCTTGTTTATAATTTGTTCCTCCTGAAAAGGACCTTCAGATCATCAGCACCATGGTTGTCATCACCATCATCAAAGTTATTATCCTGCATAATATTTCTTATCTGCATATTATAATTCCATATCCAACTCAAATTCAGATGCTTTTGTCTGCTTCCTCTTTTTTAATTTTTAAATTTTTAATTGAAGTATAGCTGATTTATAATGTACTAATTTCTGCTGTACAGCAAAGTAATTCAGTCATACATATATCCATTATGATTTATCTCAGGATATTGAATATATATCCTGAGATATATATTCTCAGTGCTATACAGTTCTCTGTGCTATACACTAGGACCTTGTTGTTTTTCCATTCTATATATAATAGTTTGCATCTGCTAGTCCCAACCTCCCACTTCATCTCTCCTCCAGCCCCCTCCTTGGCAACCACAAGTCTGTTCTCTGTGTAACTCTATTTCTGTTTCATATATAAGTTCATTTCAGTCTTATTTTAGATTCCACATATAAGTGATATCCTATGATATTTGTCTTTCTCCATCTGACTTACTTCACTTAGTATGGATTCACCCATCCCTGGATTCACCCATCCATGTTCCTAGATGGACCTAGAGAATGGTAAAACTCCCTTGTATTGAATATATATGTACCACATCTTCTTTCCCCATTCATCTGTCTGTGGGCATTTAGGTTGTTTCCATGTCTTGACTACTGTAAGTAGTGCTGCTGTTTGGGTGCACATTGGGGTGCACGTATCTTTTTGAATTACAGTTTTCTCTGAATCTATGCCCAGGAGCGGGATTGCTGGATCTTCTGGTACCTCTGTTTTTCTGAGGAATCTCCATACTGTTCGCCATGGTGACTGCACCAACTCATGCTTGCTCTTTCTGAATGTTGTCTTATGTGAAGCCCATGAGCACTTTATTTCATTCTATTTTGATTATTTTGCTTCTGGGTGTTTTGTTTGTTTGTTTATTAAAATCAGTAATAAAACACCCAGGATCCCTGATACTTTGAGTATCTTTCTAAGTTTGAAAACTTTAATCAGTTTCATCTGCCATTTTATCTTACTGAGCAATGTTGACATTCTCTGGATAATCCACCAGCTTTCTCCCCCACTCCCCCACCAAGCCCTGGCCACTCTGCATTTACTCAAAGGGCAGGTGGCACTCTCCCAGCATGAGCCATCGTGTTGTCCAGAGGTTACACTTGACAACATGAAACTAAGGCTCAGAGGGGAATGAAGCTGTCCTGTGTTAGTGCTCAGGGAGGAAAGAGGCCTGCCCTATCCTTTGGGGGCTCAGGGCAAAGGGAAGAGAGAGTTGAAGGAGGTACAGCAGTATATGTGGGCCTGTCAGACAGTGTTCTGTGAGAAGTGATGGGTAAGCAGGGACTTAAAGGAAGTGAAGGAATAAAGCAGGGGTACAGTGGAAACAGTGGCAAACTTTATTTTTGGGGGGCTCCAAAATCACTGTAGATGGTCATTGCAGTCATGAAATTAAAAGACGCTTACTCCTTGGAAGGAAAGTTATGACCAACCTAGATAGCATATTCAAAAGCAGAGACATTACTTTGCCAACAAAGGTCCGTCTTGTCAAGGCTATGGTTTTTCCAGTGGTCATGTATGGATGTGAGAGTTGGACTGTGAAGAAAGCTGAGCACTGAAGAATTGATGCTTTTGAACTGTGGTGTTGGAGAAGACTCTTGAGAGTCCCTTGGACTGCAAGGAGAGCCAACCAGTCCATTCTAAAGGAGATCAGTCCTGCGTGTTCATTGGAGGGACTGATGCTAAAGCCGAAACTCCAATACTTTGGCCACCTCATGCGACGAGTTGACTCATTGGAAAAGACTCTGACGCTAGGAGGGATTGGGGGCAGGAGGAGAAAGGGACGACAGAGGATGAGATGGCTGGATGGCATCACTGACTTGATGGACATGAGTTTGAGTGAACTCCGGGAGCTGGTGATGGACAGGGAGGCCTGGCGTGCTGCAGTTCATGGGGTCGCAAAGAGTCGGACACGACTGAGCGACTGAACTGAACTGATGGAGATAGAACATTCTAGCCAGGGAGAGTGGCAAGTGCAAAGCCTGAGGGAGGCAGATGCAGTGAGCATCCTGAACAGAGTGAGCAGGAAGAAAGAGGTGGAAGATGACTGCACAGAGGGGTACTGGGCCAGATCGTGGAGCCTGGTGGACCATGTGGAAGAGGCTCCAGAAGAAGGGGGTAAGCCAGAGCCATGTGACGTGCTGTGGTGCTTGCAGGAGCTGGAGGAATCGATGTCTTCACAAGGACAGGCATCATTAGGTAGTCAGTGACAGACACCTGGTTAGATGGGCGTAGAAGAGGATAATGGGTGGCTTTCTGGAGGAGCCAGTACACTCGGAGGTCAGCAGAGAAAGAAAGTCTTGCTGGAGTGGGAAGGAGTGAAGGATTTATTTTTTTTTTTTTTTATGGAGGAATCAACAGCATATTTTTAGCCTGAAAGGAATAATCCAGTAGAGGAAAAAACTGTGGTTTTGTTCTCCCTTAATATGTATATTTCCTAGATGCGCTCCTGCCTTGTATTGCCCACATCTTTCTCGCACAGAATTCCAAACCATTGTGGTACAAATAGCTCTGCTGTACTCTCTTTTGAGTGTCACGGGAGGAAACGTGATAAACTCTCTATGTCTATAGTGTAATAGTCTATAGTCTGTGTCTATGTCTAATAGTCATTGGGGGCTTCCCTGGTGCCTCAGACAGTAAAGAATCTACATGCAATGAAGGAAACCTGGGTTCCATCCCTGGGTCGGGAAGATCCCCTGGAGAAGGGAGTGGCTACTCACTCCAGTATTCTTGCCTGGAGAATTCCAATTTTCTTGGGCTCCAAAATCAGTGCAGATGGTGACTGCAGCCATGAAATTAAAAGACGCTTGCTCACTGGAAGAAAAGCTATGACAAACCTAGGCAGTATATTAAAAAGCATAGATATCACTTTGCCGACAAAAGTCTGTATAGTCAAAGCTATGGTTTTTCCAGTAGTCATGTATGGATGTAAGAGTTGGACCATAAAGAAGGCTGAGCATGGAAGAATTAATGCTTTCAAACTGTGGTGCTAGAGAAGACTCTTAAGAGTCCCTTAGACACAAGATCAAACCAGTCAATCCTAAAGGAAATCAACCCTGAATATTCATTGGAAGGACTGATGTTGAAGCTGAAGCTCCAATACTTTGGCTACCTAATGAGAAGAGCTGACTCATTGGAAGAGACCTTGATACTGGGGAAGACTGAAGGCAGAAGGAGAAGGAGATGACAGAGGATGAGATAGCTGGATGGCATCCCTGACTCAATGGACATGAATTTGAGCGACCTCTGGGAGATGGTAAAGAACAGGGAAGCCTGACTTGGTGTAGTCCATGGGGTCACAAAGAGTCGGGGATGACCGAGTGACTGAACAATGACACTACAAAAGCCATGAGAAAAGCAAGCACTTTTTTTTTAATATAAATTTATTTCAATTGGAGGTTAATTACTTTACAATATTGTAGTGGTTTTGCCATACATTAACATCAATCTGCCACAGGTGTACATGTGTTCCCCATCCTGAACCCCCCTCCCACCTCCCTCTCCTTCCCATCCCTCTGGGTCATCCCAGTGCACCAGCCCCAAGCACCCTGTCTCATGCATCAAACCAGGACTGGCAATCCATTTCACATATGATAATATACATATTTCGATACCATCTCCCAAATCATCCCACCAACAGAGTCCAAAAGACTGTTCGATACATCTGTGTCTCTTTTGCTATCTTGCATATATGGTTATCATTACCACGTTTCTAAATCCCATATATATGCATCAGTATACAGTATTGGTGTTTTCCTTTCTGGCTTACTTCACTCTGTATAATCGGCTCCAGTTTCATCCACCTCATTAGAACTGATTCAATGTATTCTTTTTAATGGCTGAGTAATACTCCATTGTGTATATGTACCACAGCTTTCTTATCCATTCATCTGCTGATGGACATCTAGGTTGCTTCCATATCCTGGCTATTATAAACAGTGTTGTGATGAACATTGGGGTACATGTGTCTCTTTCCCTTCTGGTTTCCTCAGTGTGTATGCCCAGCAGTGGGATTGCTGGGTCATAAGGCAGTTCTATTTCCAGTTTTTTAAGGAAGGCCTGAGTAAGAGGGGACTGGGGCCTCTCCATCCCCACTTCCTTCAGTATTTTTCCTCTTACTTCTGCCAGCTCACCTCCAAGGACACGTTCTTTTTTCCTGCCTAAAGTGTGGGGGGAAAGTCTTGTCAGAGTTTTGTTGAAAGAGAACTGGCATTTGGGAGCAGCATTTGCTAGGAGGCTTAGGATAGATAGGTCTGCTCGCAAAGCTGACCACATCTCCTGCTTCCAAGCAAGCACATCCTGGGGGACTGACCTGGAACAGAGCCACCTGGCCCAGAAGCTGCTTTTCCAAAATTCCTCTGCACCTGACTTTGAGAATCCTCTCAGCTGTCTGGTGCCCAGGGCCCAGCTCCTAGCTCAGCCGTGTGCACAGCCAAGAGTCTGGGGACACAGGAACCACTTGCCCCATCGGTCACGTTCATATCCAGAGCCTGAACCAGTAGGGTGGAGGAAGCTCTGGCCTCGGTGGGGAGTCCTAGGGCAACAGGGTCCCCTGAAGCACTCCCAGGTTATTCCGTACAGAGTCCTTGCTCTCAGCCCCATTTCCACTTCTAAGGGAAGTACGGAAAACTAAGATTTCTCTTAGAAAGCCCTCGGGGCACAACTGCCCTGAATCCTGAGCTGGGGCAACATCCTTGGCATCTGTGCACACCTGTGACTCTTGCCTGGGTTTCAGGGCCCTCAGCCCTGCGCTGACTCAGGCATCCTGACCACACTCTCTAGTTCTCCTGCTGTAGGAATGGCCACACTTGTTTTCTGTGTAAAACTTAAAATGTTTGTATTAGACTGGGCTTTCTGTGATACTTAGAAAATAAGATAGTAAGAAAATTAAGATGCTTTGGTGGTCTAAATACTTGTGAAGTATATATTTTTTTTAATATTACAAAATGCCTTAAAGAGTTCTAAGTAAATTTAAGAGAGGATCTACTGGATTTTCACCAACCGTTAAAAAAAAAAAGAGTTACTTTGATCCATCCTGCCTACTATGAGCTGTAACATTAACCTCATAGCTGCTGCACTCAACGAATTGTTTCATTCTGTTGTTTAAAAACAGGGATTCATTCAGCTGCATAGGAGATGAATTCTGTCATTAGAAGCTTTGCCATCAGGCTTAAGAAATATATTTATAACTCATTTCTTTCAGGAACCAGGTTTCAAGATCTCCATAAGAAGTCTTTTATTAAGATAAATCACAGCTTTGTCAGTTTCTCCAGAAGTACTCTATTTTTAATTCCCAAGGAGAATCACAATAATAAAAATAAATTAACCTAGTAGGTTATTTTCTTTCTAATGGCACCTGTTTTTATTAATAGAATTCCAGTCTACATATTTCTTGGGCTTCCCTGGTGGCTCAGGCAGTAAAGAATCTGTCTGCAATGCAGGAGACCTGGGTTCAATCCCTGGGTTGAGAAGATCCCTGGAGAAGGGAATGGCAACCTATTCCAGTATTCTTGCCTAGAGAATTCCATGGACAGAGGAACTTAGAAGGCTGTAGTCCATGGAGTCACAAAGAGTCGGACACAACTGAGCAACTAACACACATATTTCTTACTATTTGCTTAGTAGAAGCAGTCATTCATAACATTTTATAAAGAACTTTTAGTGCCTTTTTTTTTTTAGCTGCACTAGGTCTTAGTTGCCACACGTGGGGTCTTACTTTCGGCCTGCAGACTCTTCCTTGCAGTGTATGGGGTCTAGTTCACTGCCCAGAGATCGAACCCAGGCCCCTGCATTGGGAGTGGCCCCTGGATCACCAGGGAAGCCTCTAAAGAACTCTTAAAGTGAAGCCTTTTGGATGTTTGCAGCAGCTCTGGGCAGTCCTAGTGGTGATACTGTTCTGCGTTCTTGAGCCCTTGTCCTCCCTGAGGGACACAGGGGGCCAAGCGAGCAGATGCTACCCCAGCATCAGACAGCAGGGCCAGACTTGCTGTGCAACCTCCCTTCCAGTGATGTCCTCTTTTAACTGTTCCTCTGGTAAATTCAGTACTGTTTTCCTTGGAGCATGTGTTTAAAAGGAAATCCTGGATGTGTTCACACATTACTGCTCAGTCTCTATTTTCTGTTTTCAAATGACTGGTCCCCATGCTTGATGATGCTCAATTAAAAAAGAAAAAATGGTCCCAAGTATTCATTGTATAGATTTCCAAGCCTGGGGAAACATAATGTGGAAACTGAATCTGAGATCCTTTTAAATAAACATATGAGTTCTTATATGATGCTGCTTATTTCACTAATGCTTCTGATTTATACGGTAGTGCCATCCCCTTTTATGTAATGGAGCCAATCTCAGCACCTCACCTGAATATGAGGGATATTTCTTTATTTTCCTGTGTGTAAGACTCCTTTAGTTGGCCTAAAAATATAAATGTGCTTGTGTCCTATTCCATTCGACCTTCTTTGATTCCAAGTTAAAAGCCACTGGATGAATTCCCCTCTAGCTGTACTATGTTTTTAAATCAAGTATCAGGTAACATTCCTGTGTATGTGGTATTATTTTTCTCTAATAAATCAAATCCTTCATGATACTTGCTCACCTACTATAGATGGACTGTAGTGATCTTTGTAAGTCTTTGTTTATATCATGTGTTTTCTCCCCACCCAGAGTAAAAGAAGCTGAAGAGGTGTGTAGGCAGAAAAAGGGAAAGTCACTCTATAAAATAAAACCAAGACATGACTCTGGAATTGTAAGTATTTATTCTGTTTTTTGATTTGTGGTTTTCTCTGGCTTTTAAACACTCTTTTCTCAGAATATACAAATCCACCTAATAATATTTTAATCATCTTCCTCTTAAGTTTGACCAAATAGTGAGCTTAGAGAATCTGCTTTTCCTTCTGCCTGTAATCAGGTACCAGAGGCTAAAAGAATCTCGGTGTTCAGCTTTCAAAGCCTAACCATCAAGATGGGTCCGCCGAGGGGTGCATATATGTGGGGGGCTGCTGGTGGAGGGGGGCATCTCTCACTCTCCTCATCATACATGGGGCACAGCACAGCTGCTGTAATCCCATGAGCACCTGGGGCCTAACACAGGGAGTGCAGGTGCAGCACTGTTCTTTGCTCAGACCAGGGGCTCAGGCTGCACAGGGGCTACCAGCAGCTGTCAGCCCACAGCCAAGCGTAACAAGCCAAGCTCCTCCCTCTCTGCTCGTTTCTCCCTTCAAAATAAAACACCAGGTTGTGCACCAGGAAGGGAAGGCTTTGGTGGACATGATGAGTCCATGTGATGCTGTCTTATGTTTTGTTGAATGCTTGAGGGATTATCACTTGGCACTACAGAGCAAGTAAATGCTATTTTAAATGAAAAGTTGGGTTAAACCTTAAAATAGCATTTTGAATTAGTCTAATATACTGTAAATGGAAGATACTCAAATAACCAAAATGGAGCCACAATTAAACAGCTTTATTTAGAAAAAGTTAGAAATTATATCTGCATTTAAAAGATATTTTCCTTTCCATTTCTCTGTATCAAAATCTTATTGAACAACAAGTATTATATGGTTTATGTTCTGTCTTTTTGATGAAAGTATGTCTTCAAGTACATGTATAGAATGAGAAGGAATAGTTATTTACTAACCACAGTTATGCTGTTATAAGGATAGAAGAGAATTAAATCACATTAAGAATGAGATGAAAGTGTGTTAGTCACTCAGTTGTGTCTGGCTCTTTGCGACCCCGTGGATTATAGGCTGCCAAGCTCCTCTGTCTATGGAATTCCCCAGGCAAGAATACTAGAATGGGTCACCATTCCATTCTCCAGGGGATCTTCCCGACCCAGGGATCAAACCCGGGTCTCCCACATTGTGGGCAGATTCTTTACCATCTGAGTCATAGAAGAGAATTAAATCACATTAACAATGAGATGAAGCCTCGGTTCAATTTTAATATTTATGTGTTTGGACATAAGATTGAAAATGTGAACGGTGAGGTGATACTCTTTCACATCGATTAGAAGCTAAATTTTGAAACTTTTTTTTCCCTCAAAAATATTAGTGAAAATTCTAAGAGATAAATAGATTTTACTTATATGTTTTTTCAATTATGAGCTGTGGATCTTTAACCTTTTCTCAAAGAATTTGTTCCAAATGAAAATGCTATTCTAAACTCCATACATTCTTTAAAGTTATTCCTTCTAACTATTTCTCTTACCTGGTGCATTTATTTCAGAAAGCAAAAATAAGCATGAAAACCTGACCAATGAAAAGCAGAACAAAAATGAGTCACTGAAGCCACTTCCACAGAATTCAGCCAGCCTGAGGGCAGGAAGGAAACTCATCATTTTGATCATGTTTCTTCTTGGCCTCTTGCATAATCTTTATGTTTTCCAGACAGTTTACTGATTGTTGAATTTACACTGTATTCATATAAAAATGCAAAAGCAGTAGACCAGTGGAGAATGTGACACCTTTTTTTTTTGAAAAAGTTTATGGTACTTTACCAATAGACCAAAACAGCATGTGTAAGAGGCAGTATCTGCATTAATTCTGAACATGCGAAACAGTAACCTCCAACTTACTGTTGTGAGAATATTCCCTGTCACAGCGAAACACTCTTTCTCCTGATGACCAGTACTCCACGTCACTGCATTTAGATTTATGGTTAACATGTTATTTCTAGTGACTTGTTTGTATCAGTTTCACATCTACATATAAATTTTCTATTTTAAAATTGAGGCACCATTTATATATGTCATAGATAAGGCTTTCCCAGCTCTTGGGTTGGTCTCTGTAACTATATATTTGTGAAAGAAGATTATCATTTTTTTTTACTCATCAGACAATGAATAGAAAAAAATATAGCAAAAGGAAAACCCTTTCTATACATCATTTAATATAGGCAGGAATTATAATTTTAAAGTTAAATGAGGGTCTTTATCAACCATGTCCTTTAGGACCTACATAAAGCCAGTCTGCAGCAAAGGTCAATTAAACCAAAATCGTGCCTCTCTGTAACTTTTACCATTGCCCTTCTCAAAGAAAATGACACAGTGCTTTTAAATGATCCTCATAAAATTGCCAAATATGACAACTGTTGGCAAAAAAAAAAAAAGAGTAACTTTTAGATGGATTGATATCTACCTAGGACTTGTTCATTAAACCCACCTGCCTGAGTATTGTGACTTGATTGGGGTTTCCTTTATGTGTTACGGCAGTTAATCAAAAGCTATGAAATGAGTATGCAAGAGTTTATGATCTAAAGGAGCCTAGGAAAATATTTTATTTTAGTTTGAGAGGGAAAAAGTATATCTCCACTCTTTCTGAGAGTATTTTAAAGTCACCCCTGAAGCTTTGTGATGGCTTTGTCTAACATTAATAGATTTTTAAAAATGATATGTTTTGGGGTATGGCTATGAATAAAGGGGAGAATCTGTTGCTATTGCAAACCAATGATGGAAGCAACTTACAAAGAAAATCTGAATTGTAACTATGTTGCTATTTATGTAAAACACTGTCCTCACCTTTCAGTCTGTAGTTGATGTGAACAGACACGGTGGTGGCTCTCGGGTTGCTGTTCTGCCGTCTTCCTGTCTCCTTCAGTCCCTCCATGTGTATATGAACTTCAATGATACAACGGGGCGTTTAACAGAGATTGCTATGTGCAATACTGTATTTAGTGTTTCTATTTTAATTTTTCTAGGATGTTAATTTATATGAAAATAAAACACATAATAAAAGAGTTCTGTGCCTATTGTGTATATATAACCTAAAAGTACATGCAAAACATTTACCCCAGAGGGGAATTAAGTTAGAGCATCTGTGTCCAAAGATTTTTGAAAGTTCTTATTTCAGGCTGAACAGTTATTAGTGAATAGTGAAAGTCGCTCAGTCGTGTCCGACTCTGTATGGACTACACGCATGGACTACACAGTCCATGGAATTCTCCAGGCCAGAATACTAGAGTAGGTAGCCATTCCCTTCTCCAGATCTTTCCAACCCAGGGATCAAACCCACGTCTCCTGCATTGTAGGTGGATTCTTTACCAGCTTAGCCACCAGGGAAGCCTGAACAGTTATTAGCAGCTAAGTATTTAACAAATGCTGGTTTGTAAAGATAAAATAATAATTCTGCTACACCAAAACATATTTTCTTAAGTTCAGATTTTCTTAATGCAGTTTTAGGGAAGAAGTATTTCCCCCTTTTGGAAATACCAGTATGTTAATACCTAAGAAGTCTTTTTTCTATAAGTTACAAATTAGTTGCAAAAATTCATATGATGTAGATTAAATGGTGATAAAAATTGAGTTGATCTCAGTGAGGCAGCTCACTTCCCTGGTGGCTCAGACAGTAAAGCATCTGCCTATAATACAGGAGATCAGGGTTCGACCCTTGGGTTGGGAAGATCTTCTGAAGAAGGAAATGGCAACCCACTCCAGTCTTCTTGCCTGGAAAATCCCATAGACAGAGGAGCCTGGTGGGCTACCGTCCACGGGACCGCAAAGGGTCAGACACGACTGAGCGACTTCACTTCACCTCAGTGAGGCAGCAGGGAGTGGCGGCGTGACGTGAGATCTAATTCCCTGCCCAGGAACTGACCCTGGGCAGCCTGAACGAAAACCAGGAATCCTAGCCACCAGGCCAGCAAGGGCTAGAGGCTAGAAGCTAATTTTCCCTGGATCTTTGCCCCCAGGGAAAAATGCATTTACCATGGAGGCAGAAACTGTAAATGCAGGTACAAACTTTATTATTAGAGACATAGCACAACAACACGTGGGAAAGAACATAGAGAAACAGTTGGTTTAGTTAAGACAGAAGCAAAACAGAGATACACACCTGGAGAGAAAGGAGCGCAATAAAGAGTTGGTTAAGTCATTTACATAGGCCAGTTCTTCTGGGTCTTTGTCTTCCTTTCTGCCAATTTTCTGGTTTCTTTTTTCACATCCGACCTATCCTGGGACTCTCCCCTGGTGTGCACACACCCCTCAGCTAAGATGGATCTCGAAGTGGAGGCTTCTGGGAGAAGCAAGACTCATTATGGTCTGGCATTTTCACCTGACTTTTGACCCACAAGGAGCCTTTCTGCGCATGTGTAGTGTTTCCCTTGTCCCAAAAGGGGGTGGGGGGAGGGGAGATCTCAATCCTTTATTCAAGCAGGATTTTGTCCCTCTTTGTCCTTGCCATGACTATTACTTTAAAGTGTTTATAAGAGACAAACACTGGCTATTTATCATCTTTCTGTTGTTACTTCCATTTCAGAGGGCAAACAGGAGGCTGATTGTAAATGCCTCAACTGGAGCCCACCTATGGCTTGTCTCAGGAAATGTAAACAGGAGGGTAGTTGCAAATGTCTAACCCGGAGTCCATCTATCTCCTACATCAGTGTTATGCGAAGACAATAAGGCAGAGAACATTATGGTGCAAAGAAATGGATATAGACAAGGGAATAGAAGGAAAAAAAGGAAGCATTATGCTAATAGAAAAGCATTATTGAAGCTAATGGAAAAAAGCTAATGGAAAAGACTTTCTTTTTCTCCATAAATCATCTTTGAATTTAGGTCTAATTTAATTTTTCACTAAATTTTTCATCACCTATACGTTGGCTTGTCATCTACTTTGTGCCAAGGCCTGTACTCAAAACTGACCTTTAAAAATGCAAAGAAAGAGGGAGAAATGGGTAAAGGGCCCACTGTATGGTGAGGAACTGAAACTAAATTTTTGGTGGTGAGCACGGTGTAGTGTGTGTGAAGTCAACATACAAGGCACACATGAGAGTTACTAATATTATAAATCACTGTTACCACAATTAAAATGATTTGAAAAATTAAAAAGGAAAACTGAACATCAAGTTGGGGTGGGGAGGAGTGTACAGCAGCAGTTAAATTCATCGTAATGCCCAGTTCAAAGAGTACAAAATGCTAAATCCAGAGGGATGAGGATGAGGCGAGGGCTGGGGAGAAGAGCGGTCTCTGGGGGCCCAGGGGGCTTCACTTTTCTCAGTGCCTGCAGCCAGGTGAGCCTAATGGAGGGAAGACGGTGCAGAGGGGAAAGGACGATGAGAGATGCCGCCAGAGATGCAGAAAAGGACGCTGTGGCAGGAACCAAGGTAAGTTTGTTATGGTTTGGGGTGGGGAGTGCCCAGAGGTCACGTGGGGGCAGGGGAGGAGGGGCAGGGGCACTGACGTGACACAGGAGCCTGTTTCAAGTGCCATCTTAAAAGTTCCAAATGGGTATTTGGTGGAGATGATGAAACGTTTCTAAGGAAGGTAACAAGCTGGAGAAAGAGCACATCAACCAGAAGCCGAAGAGCCTGCCACCCCCCTTGGAAGAACTGGCCCCACGGATGACAGGAGGTGGTGAGGGGCTGAGCAGGGCAAACCTAAAGGATGATGAGCATCCTGCAGCGTCGCTCACAGCAGGACCCGTGTTCCAGGTGACCCAGCCCGCCCTGCTGCAGCATGGAGGATGGGATCTGTAGCTTAAAGGGCAACTGTGGCTCAAAGCAGGAATGGATGCAGCTGAGGCACAACCAGTACAGATGGAAACCTGGATGAAGAAAAGACATAGTAAGGAGCTAAAACACATATGAGGGCTTCTTGAATTGTCAGATGTAAGAAACAAGAAAGCAGAATGAACTTACCATGACAGGCTGGTCTCTGGACTGTTATTTGGCAAAGCCTGGCTCCTGGCATCAGTGAGGCCATATAGGAAAGGGGTCCATTTAGTTCCTTCACAACCATTAGCGCCTGGAGAACCTTCTCTGCTGAGCCTACCAAAAAAGGCAGCTCTCTGAGTTTTCATCCCCTTAGTTAGTTAATGTTAATTACTCAGCTGTGTTCAACTCTTTGCGACCCCATGAACTGTGGCCTGACAAGCTCCTCTGTCCATGGAATTCTCCAGGCAACAATACTGGAGTGGCTAGCCATTCCTTTTTTCCAGGGGATCTTCTCGACCCAGGGATCAACCCCAGGTCTCCTGCGTGGTAGGCAGATTGTTTACTATCTGAGCCACTAGGGAAGCCCCAAACCCTACAACACCCAGTATTCCCCAGGTGGTCTCCTATCCAAGTACTAACCAGGCCCAACCCTAACTTAGCTTCCAGACCAGAGGCGATGCAATGCATTCAGGATATTATGGCCGTAGACTGGCTTCATTCTCTGCAGGGCACTTATCGCTATGAAGTAATACAGTTGTAATAGGGCTGGGGCAGGTGGAGCTGCAGTGCCAAACAGCCACTGGTCAGCATTGCAGTGGGCACCAACCCCTCCCCTTGTGTATAAAAGGAGCCCCAATTGGGTCTGAGAAAAGATGGATTGAGTGGCTAGTCTGCCATCTTCTTGGTCTGCTAGCTTTCCAATTAAAATCATTGTACCTTGTTCCAGCACTTTCTCTCCCAATTTATTGGCCTGCTGTGCAGTGAGCAGAATGAGCTTGGGCTCTGTAACATGTCCTGCTCTTCTCGTCTGTGTAATGACAAGTCCTACACTGTTTTCATGATTATAGCTTCATGACATTGAAGTCAAAGCATAAGATGCCTCCAGCCAGTTCTCATTTCTGAGGATTCCTTTGACTATTTCCACACGAATATTAAGAGGATTTGCTCTATTTCTGTGAAAAATACCATTGAAAGTTAGGCAAAGAATGCATTCACAGTGGACATTGCTTTGCAAAGAATGGACATTTTAACAATACTAATTCTTCCATTCCATGAGAATGGGATATCTTGTGTGTGTGTGTGTGTGTGTGTGTGAGTGTGAGTGTGTGTGTGTCACTAAATTTTATTTTATTTTTTTAGGCACTTTATTTTTTTTTACTATTAATATGATTGTTTATTTTATTTTTTATTTTATTTTTTAAATTTATTTTTTTTTACTTTACAATAGTGTATTTATTGGTTTCTTCTTCATTTTCTTCATCAACATCTGAAAGTGTTCAGTGTGCAGGTCTTAGAAGCCCTTGATTAAATTTATTACTTGGTATTTTGTTCTTTTTGATGCAGTTGTCAATTGGATTGTTTTCTTTCTCTTTCTGATAGTTCATTTTTTGTGTTTAGAAGTACAGTTGATTTGTATGTATTGATTTTGTACCATTACTGAATTCATGTATTAGTTCCAGTGGTGTTTTAATGGAATTATGTAGAAAATTATAACCCAAAAATCGCACTGTTTCTATCACATCCAGGCCATTTACAACATGGAAGACAAAGTGGCTCCTACTAGCATTTTCCCACAGTGCCCATCAGTTCCATGTGAACTCATACAGGGGCGATCGGGTTCATGAGTTTGTATGAAGTGGATCTCAGTAACAAGGCTTGCCCTCTATTAGGAAGTGTAATGTTTTCTGATTTTCTGGTGTGGTATTGATAAGGTGTTCTGGAAAGTTTTTGACTTTGCCATAATTCCAAATCTATAGAAACCTGCGGTAGCAGAACAAAGTCTTGTGTATCTACATGCTCAGATTCCCAGCCTTCCTTACTTGAGTGCATTTGCCACTTCACACAAGATTCTCCAGTGCGTTTTACCCCAGACGGGGAAAGTGTTCTTCCAGGGAACCAGCATGTAGCATCCAAATGAGGAAATTACATGGTTTCCATGTTACAATCCAACCCAAGGCCCATTTCAACTTTCACCAGCTGCCCCAACTTTAGGAAAATGTCTTTCCCCATTCTGACCCAGGTTTCTTTTCCTAGAACCATGATTGATACTTTTCCTCATTTTCACAACCTTGATGGATGCAAAGTGCATAAGATAAATATGACCTGAGTCATAAGATAAATATGGCCTTTTCTGTATTATAACATATATCAGGACTTTATGTATTTTGTGTGTTTGTGTAGGTGTGTGTGATTAATTGTACAGATTATTTACCATTTAAGACATTTTAAGTACACTGTTCTGTGGCATTAACCACACTCACATTGTTGTACAAATATCTTCTCCATCCATGTTCAGAACTTTTCTGTTTTCACCAAACTGTGTGCCCATTAAAGACAAATGTACCTCAGCCCCTGGCCATCACATTCTATGTTCTGCCTTTGAACTTGACTCCTGTATGTACCTCATATAAGTGGAATCATGTCATTTTGTTCTGCTTGTGACAGTTACTTCATTTATAATGGCTTCAAGGTTTCTGTTCACAATAGCACGTGTCAGAATCCCTTCTTTTTTCGGCTGAATTCCATTCCTTTGTGTGTATACCACCACGTTTATTTGGTCCCCTCATCCACGATGGACAGTTGGGTCACTTACGCCTTTTGCTGCTGTGATGAATACTGCTCCTAGGATGGGTGTCCTCGTAGGTGTCCAGCCCCTGTTTTCAGTCTTTGGGGTGTATACCCTGATGTGGATGTGGTGGATCACAGGTAAATTCTACAGTGAAGTTTTGAGGAACTGGCACACTGTTTTCCACATCAGTTCAGTTCAGTTCAGTCGCTCAGTCGTGTCCGACTCTTTGCGACCCCATGAATCGCAGCACGCCAGGCCTCCCTGTCCATCACCAACTCCCAGAGTCCACCCAGACTCACGTCCATCGAGTCAGTGATGCCATCCAGCCATCTCATCCTCTGTCGTCCCCTTCTCCTCCTGCCCTCAATCCCTCCCAGCATCAGAGTCTTTTCCAATGAGTCAACTCTTTCCACATAGCTTGCACCATTTCACTTGACTTCTTTTATGGAAAAATCATAGTGGTTTATGGATCCACTCCAATTGGTTTATCTATTTACCCACTGGTGAGCATTTGCACCATTTCTCCCTTTTGGGTCTTATGAAGAGTGTTGCTATCAGCATATGTGAACACCTGTTTTCACTTCTTTGGGGTACATATCCAAGAGTAGAGTTGTTGAGCTGTATGGTAATTTTACATTCATATCATAGACATATGTTGAATCCTTTTCCATGTGCACAAGTAATGTTCAAAGGTTCCAACTTCTCTGCATTGTTGCCAACATTTGTTTTCTGTTTTTTAAAAAAATATTTATTTGTTTGGCTTCATCGGGTCTTAGTTGGGGCAGGCAGGTCTTCCTGGGTCCTGAGGAATCTTTACATTGTGCACTGTTGTGCACAGAGTCTCTAGTTGTGTTATGCAGACTCTAGAGCAAGCAGGCTCAGCAGTTGTGGGGCACAGACTTAGTTGCTGAGAGGCACGTGGGATCTTCCCAGACCAGGGATGGAACCCGTGTCTCCTGCATCGGCAGGTGGCTTCTTTATCAGTGAGCCCCCAGGTTTTATTCAAGAGTTTATACAGTCATGTCTTGGTGCCCTTGGGGAATGGGTTCCAGAATACCCTAATTTTGGTATATTCAAGTCTCCTATATAAAATGGAATGGTATTTGCAAATAACCTGGGCAAATATCCTCTTGTATACCTTAAATAAAATCTAGATTACTTATAATAACTAATACATATAATCACTGTATAAATGTTATAAATGCAATGTGAATGCTATGTAAATAGTTGCTGGTATGTGGCAAATTCAATGTTTTCCTTTTGAAACCCTTTGGAAATTTTTTTTCTAATGGTTTTCATCTGGAGTTTTGTCAGGAAGCATTTAACAGGAGGCTTCCTGTGTGCTGTTTTGGATCTGTCATGAATCCTCTGTTCCTTATTAATTCCTGAATATTCAGGAATCAAGAGGAGTTGGCAATCCACTCCAGGGGCTGAAGAATGCATGCATTTCCTCATTAGTTTTTCCATATGGTGATAAGTAACTATTTATGACCCTCTTCCTTTTTATGAACCTTATGGTAAAGTGATTATTTACAACCCTCTCTCTTTGATATGGATTACCTTATGTTTCCTTGATAATTAATTAATTATTAATTAATTCCTTGTAAGTCTGGACTTTTGATTTTTATCTTTGCTGAAAATAGCTACCTTTTAAGACACTATATATACACACACTATGTTGACTAAAACACCTTTGCTCAGAGCTTGGGTCCCCATGTGTGTGTGTGTGTCTCTCTCTCTCTGTCTCTCTCTCTCTCTCCCTCTCCCTCTCCCTCTCCCTCTCTCTCTCCATCCCCTCGAGAAGGCACCCGGTGCCTGTGTGAAGCAGCACAAGCTCTGTGCCAAGAGCTTTATTGGTTTCTGCATAAACCAAGGAATATCAACCTCTTTCTCTCTCTCTTTTAATTTCTTATCATCGACTCTGGACCACAAGGTTCCGGTCCATTAAAGGACCTCTACAGAGTTTGATTCCATGGACATGGAACCCATAGATACAAGGGGCTGACTGCAATTTTACTTTTTACATTTAAGCCTTTTATATATTTTGAGATACTTTTTAGTATGTGGCATGAGCTAAGGGTCCAATTTCATTCTGCTGCATGTGGATAGCCAATTGCCTAGCAACACCATTTGTTGAAAACACCATTTCCCCCCAATTTAGTTCTGTGGACTGTTGTGTAAAATGAGCTCATTATGAATGGATGGTGTATTTCTGGGATCTCAAGTCAATACCATTCATGTATGTATGTGTATAATATATTCATATGTGTGTGTGTGTGTGAGTGTGTGTGTGTGTATACACACACAAGGGCTTCCCTGGTGGCTCAGATGGTAAAGATGGCTCAGATGCTAAAGAATCCGCCTGCAATGCAGGAGACCTGGGTTTGATCCCTGGATTGGGAAGATCCCCTGGAGGAGGGCATGGCAACCCACTCCAGTATTCATCCTTGGAGAATCCCCATGGACAGAGGGGCCTGGAAGCCTACAGTCCATAGCGTCACAAAGAGTCAGACACAACTGAAGCAACTTAGCATGCATGCACACATACACACAGGAAATCGTGTGTGTACACACACACACACACAGAATTTCATGTATATATACGCACACAGAGGACTTCCCTGGTGGCTCACGGTAAAGCATCTGCTTACAATGCAGGAGACCCAGGTTCGATCCCTGGGTCAGGAAGATCCTCTGGAAAAGGAAATGGCACCCCACTCCAGTACTCTTGCCTAGAAAATACCATGGACAGAGGAGCCTGGTAGGCTACAGTCCATGGGGTCACAAAGAGTCGGACATGACTGAGCGACTTCACTTTCACTTTCACTTTATGCACACACATGAATTAATGTATATACACACACACACAGGAATTCTTGTGTGTGTGTGTGTGTGTGTGTATATATATATATAAAACACACATGAATTCATGTATATATATTTGTACATATATACATGAATTCATGATATATACACACACAAATTCACATATATATATTTATACACACATGAATTCATGTATATGTGCATGTGTATACACATACACACAAATTTCCATGTGTATATATATATGTATTTATACATACATGAATTCATGTATATGTGCACGTGTGTATACATACACACACGAATGGTATATGTGTGTGCATCCTGTGTGTGTGGTACATTAAAAGTCAAAGTTCATGATCTAGGCAACCAAACCCATGATCATGTAGGTTTTCTTCTGTATTATTTATAGTTTATTTATAATTATTCTGTATTGTTTATAGTTTACTATTTTAAATTTTTTTTGTGGTCAGTGTTGAATGACTTTTGGTGTAAGCTGTCAGATTTGTGTCTAATTTCATTTCATTGTGTATGTTTTCTAATTGTTCCATAACTATTTTTCCTAGAGGTCCCAGGGTATTTGCCTCCATCCTTTTGGATTTCCAACACGCAGTGGATTTAGTAGGACCACCAGCAGGCATCTGGGCCTCCCCTGAGCTAGGAATGGCTACGGCCTGCATTTCCCAGTTGGCCGTCAGAGGGCAACAGTCCCACCTCTCTTACCAGTGCAGGGCCTCCAGATTCTGCCCCCAGACTCGGCCCTGCGCACAGCCTACAGGACATGGGCCTACTCAGGACCTACCCGGGGATTCGCTTCAGGACAACACAGGGCTGTGTCCACACTGAGAGGAGCTCAGTTCCCTCAGGAGCTCAGTTTCGACAGGAGGCCATGAGAAAAAAAGGTGAAGAAACAGCGAGGAGAAGCTTCCTGTGCCTGGCTGGCTGTCTGGAGCGGCACTATCTTCAGAGAACCCAGCAGAGGACGGGCTTGGTGTAGAAAACTGTGGGTTTGGATTAGTTTTGTGTGCAGTGCAGACAGTGTCCTTTGGCTTGTGATGTTTTTTCTGTTTACCAGGCAGTTTATTGAGGGGACCTTCCTTTCGCAGGTGTATGTCTTTGGCAGACTTGTCATCAGTTAACTGACCACGTATTAGCAGGTTTTTTTCCTTCGTTCTCCCTGCTAATGTTCTGGCTAGTTTCCTCTTTCTGTGCCATTTCTACATGGTTTGGTTACCATTGCTGCATAAGATGGTTCGAAGTGGGAGTGGGTTTCCTCCAGCTGCTGTTGTCCTTTCTCAGGACCCCCTTGGCTGTTCAGGGTCCTTTGTGGTTCCATGCAACTGTCAGGATTGTTCGTTCAGTTTTTGTAAAAAAAATATCATTGGAAGTATGGTTGGAATTGCATTGAATGTGTGTGCTGTTTGTGTTAGAATGGACATTTTAGCACTAATCAGTCTTTCCATCCATGAGCACAGGATCTCTTTCCTTCATTTGAGTCTTCAAATTCTTCACCAATATCTTAATAACTTCAGTGCTCAAGTCTTTCATGTCTTTGGATACCTTTATTCCTAGGTATTTTGTTCTTTTGATGTTATTTTAAATGGGACTGTTTTCTTAGTTTCTCTCTCTGATGGTTCATTATTTGTGTACAGGAACACAGCTGAGATGTATGTATTCATTTTGGGTCCTGCAGCTTTACTGAATTCATATATTCTAAGAGATTTTTGGTGGATTGATGTCGAAAGCTAGAACTAGAAATCCCACTGTTTCTACCACATCCAGGTCATCCACAACACCCAAGACATAGTGACTCCTAACAGAATCTTCCCACAGTGTCCCTTACAATCACGTGAAATCCTACAAGAGCGAATTGTATCATCACTCGGGGTGAGTAGGATCTGGGTAGGACTTGGCCTCTCTAGCCATGTTTGATATTGTCTTGACTTTTCTGTCCTATTGACATGGTTGTTTTGAGAAGTAATTTATTTTTCAGTCATTTCCAACTTACAGAAAATGTTCAATAGCAAGACTCAAAGTATTCATATTTGCCCCTTCATACAAAATACTCCAGTGTGTTTGACCCTAAACAAGGATACTCTCCCAGGAACCCAGCACATATCCCCGAAATGAGGATTATGAAACTATCTTCTAACCATCTGATCCATAGGTCCACTTCAACTTTCACCAGCTGTCCCAACTCTATGGTAGTAACTTCTTTCATTCTGATTTGGTTTTCTTTCTTTTTTCTGGAAACTTGATTGAGACTTTCTCTCATATTCAAATCCTGGATGGATTTAAAGCATCAGATGTGCATGTGATCTGGGTGGCTTCTTTCACTTAGGGTGTTGTCCGTGTTCACCCACGCTATAGCCTGTATCAATCCTACACTTTTTTCATTGTTATTAAAAACACATAACAACAGGTACCTCACAGTCAACATGACATAAGGAAGGATAAGACGGGATGAGAAGCGCAAGCAGTGACCACCTCTCAGGCTTTTAGGAGAAAGGTGTAGAAATGTCTCCACACTGGCTAGGCGGAGCCCATAGGAGGCAAATGAATGGAAAAGCAAGCTGTGAGGTCTAATCTCTCCACTGCCAGCCCCATATCCCCAGGTTCCAACCTGCCAGCCCTTCTGTGCACAACCAGACACCAAAAGGAAGAGACATAGACTCTTGACTAGGAAGCCAGACCCCATGCTGGGGTCCCACAGCATGGTCACATGATCGTTATGGACTCCATGCTCATGTCCCCGGTCCTCACAGAAACATCCACAGGTCACTACACGGGGCTTTCTGGGGCACTTGTGAATACTAGAAACTGCAGTGGTAAAAGAAGGGGAGAAGGCACAGATGGCAGGATGGATATGGGATGGTCTACAAATTACCAAAGACCTGAGGTCCTTGATACTAGGAGTTTAAAAAAGGTTTCTTAATATGTAAATGGGGAAAGGAGGCCCATTTAATAAATGGTGCTCAGACAATTTGGCATCCAATTGGAAAACAAAACTGGATTCCCTACCTCAAAAAATACCACCAAAGCAATTACAGGCACATTACGAACCTACATTTGGAAGGGAAAACTTTACAACTTTAAGGACAATTTTAATGAGGGTGTATTTTTTAAATTGAAGTAAAGTTGATTTACAAGGCTGTTTTAGTTTCAGGGGTATAGCAAAGTGATTCAGTTATTCAGTGATTTGTGTCTGAGATGCTCCTCAGACAAAATTCACTCCCTTTGGGAGGCCACTGGGCAATGCCCAGTACTCAACCAACAGTCCTGGAAACCCATAGCAGCAGGTGGTGATGCTCAGTGGGTGTTTGTTGACTCAATAAATGACTGTAATCACACACTAAAAGCAAGCCTTGAGGCTGGGAGGGGATCCCCAATCTTGTCTCCAAACAGGAGGTCTTGATCCTAATTGGTGTGAGTGGGTGAAATGGGGCTTGGGAAGGGAAGAGATCCGTCACAAACCATTTTGTAAATAGGGGAAACTGGGTATGTGAGGAGGATGTAAGCAGGTACATCCCAGAAACACATCACAGCAGATCCTTCCGTTGTCCCCTCACCCCTGCTCTTGGGGCATCACACTGTCTCCTTCCCTGAAACATGCTGAACAGCTCACAGGTTTCCCAGAGGTGATGGTCACATGACCTCCACCTGACCAATCAGCATGTTCCATCCTCCCTGGACACCTGTGATTGACTCAGGGCTGGACAAGTGACTGATCAGGGCATATGCTGGAATCCTGGGGAATGGAGGTTTATTGCCGTTAGGAACACGAGATAGCTAAGGTCAGCCTGTGGCAGTTGGAGGGAAGTGAGGTCAGCCTGTGGCAGTTGGAGGGAAGTGACATCAGCTTGTGGCAGTTGGTGGCCTTGTTCCATAAAGGCAGAGCTACTTGGGTGAGGATGACATCAGTAAGCAGAGCTGAGAGGTGGGGAAAGACAATTCCTGCTGACGTCCCTGAGACCCAAGTACAGTCCAGCCAGAAGCTGTGCTCATGGACTTAGTTATAATCATTCTCTCCTGTTTGTTTGTTAGCTTGTTTGAGCCCCTTTGGGTTTGATGTCCAGCTGGCTAAGTGGAGACCCTGGAACTGCCACGGTGTGGGTTTCATCTGGCTTCAGGGAAGAAATTCCACATAACATTTCAAGACTTATTTTAGTCTGTAGATCTAAATAGACTCAATCTGCTGGGGCCAGCTATTAACCCTAGGATTCCCCTAATTAGTCCTCACAGGGTTAGTCCTGTTAAGGTAGCAGCTCCTGTCCCTGATTAGAGGACAAGACATTGGTTCAGAGAAGGGAGGTAGCCAGGCTACAGTGAGGAAGTGTGCAGCCAACAGAACCCCCAGATCCTGCTCCTTGAACTCTGGGAAGCCACATCATGGAGCTTGTCCATGTGAAGGCGCTAAGGCACCCAGGCCCACGCAGGCTACCCTGGGGGCCTAAGGATTGGAAACTGCCATGTGGCTGCTCTGAAACTCAAAAAAAGCAATTCATACTGAAGGAAGGAGGGGACCTTACTTCACCAGACCCCATCCCACCCTCTGCTGCTGCTGCTGCTGATGCTGCTGCTGCTAAGTTGCTTCAGTCGTGTCCAACTCTGTGTGACCCCAGAGATGGCAGCCCACCAGGCTCCCCCGTCCCTGGGATTCTCCAGGCAAGAATACTGGAGTGGGTTGCCATTTCCTTCTCCAATGCATGAAAGTGAAAAGTGAAAGTGAAGTCGCTCAGTCGTGTCGGACTCTTAGCTACCCCATGGACTGCAGCCTACCAGGCTCCTCTGTCCATAGGATTTTCCAGGCAAGAGTACTGGAGTGGGGTGCCATTACCATCTCTGACCCCACCCTCTAACTCCCTCCAAACCTGTACCCTTTTCTCCTTTGCTTGTCAATTACATGGTCATGCTCATGTGACCACATGGACAGTTCCTGGCTCACTGGCTCCCATCTGGAGCTGCTAAAGGGGGATACTCCCCCCATCATACCTGGGGACTTCTTCTTTGGGGCCTTAGGCACTGTATTCCCCTCTTGCACATAAGGCCGTTTCCAGAATATACAGGGAACCTCACTCAGTTTGAACAGGATGCATCCAACACTGCCCTTTCTACGTCTCCCTTGAAACTCAGTTCCGGTCCTCCTTTCTCTACATTGCAGCCTCCCGTGGTGCCACAGGACAGACCCAGCTGACAAACGATAGCACAGGAAGGCAGGTAAGAGGTGAGATCTGACAGTTGGGAAGCTTTGCTTACAAGGGACCTTGCTTTTCATGCTATAGAGGTAGTGAAGCCACCAGGGTCTGGAAGAAGTGCTTGGGCCAAACTGAATCCACAAGACTTTTGAGAGCTCAGCCTTCCAGCCATGGTAGGGATGGGCCAAGGTCCCTGAGGTTCTGAAGGCCCATAGTGCGCAGGTTCAGGGTGCACAGAGAAAAGGCAGAGGCCTACCTGGAGGTGTTCACAGACCACTTATAGACAAGAAACCAGGCCAAAAGGACACCATAGTGCCTGAGCTGCTTTCATGGGTGAAGGGTGTGGGTGCAGAAGCAGAGACCCAAGACTGCTGGGAACTCCTTAAGGACAGTTTTCAACTAGGATTTGAGGCTGTATCACTTATTTATGTCTTTGGCTGAAATGATAGAAATCCATAATTATAGTGCCTTCAGCTACATCAGTTCAGTGGCTCAGTTGTTTCCGACTCTTTGCAACCCTATGGTTGCATGCCAGGCTTTCCTGTCCATCAGCAACTCCCAGAGCTTGCTAAAACTCATGTCCATCTAATTGATGATGCCATCCAACCATCTCATCCTCTGTCATCCCCTTCTCCTCCTGCCTTCAATCTTTCCCAGCATTAAGAGTCTTTTCCAATGAGTCAGTTCTTTGCATCAGGTGACCGAAGTAGTGGAGCTTTACCATCAGTCCTTCCAATGAATATTCGGGACTGATTTCCTTTAGGATGGACTGATTGGATCTCCTTGCAGTCCAAGGGACTCTCAAGAGTCTTCTCCAACCCCACAGTTCAAAAGCATCAATTCTTCACTCAGCTTTATTTATAGTTTTACTACAACTCTCACATCCATACATGACAACCAGAAAAACCATAGCTTTGACTAGATGGACCTTTGTTGCCAAAGTAACCTCTCTGCTTTTTTTTAATATAAATTTATTTATTTTAATTGGAGGCTAATTACTTTACAATATTGTATTGGTTTTGCCATACATCAACATGAATCCGCCACAGGTGTACATGTGTTCCCCATCCTGAACCTCCCTCCCACCTCCCTCCCCATACCATCTCTCTGGGTCTGCTTTTTAATATGCTGTCTAGGTTGGTCATAGCTTTTCTTCCAAGGAGCAAGCGTCTTTTAATTTCATGGCTTCTGTCACCATCAGAAGTGATTTTGAAGCCCAAGAAAATAGTCTGTCCCTGTTTGCATTGTTTCCCCATCTATTTGCCATGAAGTGATGGGACCAGATGCCATGATCTTAGTTTTCTGAATGTTGAGTTTTAAGCCAGCTTTTTCACTCTCCTCTTTCACTTTCATCAAGAGGCTCTTTAGTTCTTCTTTGCTTTCTGCCATAATTGTTGTGTCATCTGCATATCTGAGGTTATTCGTATTTCTTCCAACGATTTTGATTCCAGCTTGTGCTTCATCCAGCCCACCATATCACAGGATGTACTCTGCATATAAGCTAAATAAGCAGGGTGACAATATACATCCTTGATGTTCTCCTTTCCCAATTTGGAACCAGTCCATTGTTCCACATCCCATTCTAACTGTTTCTTCTTGACCTGCATACAGATTTCTGAGGAGGCAGGTAAGATGGTCTGGTATTTCCACCAGTTGAAGAATTTTTCACAGCTTGTTGTGATCCATACAGTCAAAGGCTTTGGCTTAGACAATAAAGCAGGATTAGATGTTTTTTCTGGAAATCTCTTGCTTTTTCTATGATCCAACAGATTTTGGCAATTTGATCTCTGGTTCCTCTGCCTTTTCTAAATATACCTTGAACATCTGGAAGTTTATGGTTCATATACTACTGAAGCCTGGCTTGGATAATTTTGAGCATTACTTTGCTAGCATGTGAGATGAGTGCAGTTGTACAATAGTTTTGACATTTTTTGGCATTTCCTTTCACTGGGATTGGAGTGAAAACTGACCTTTTCCAATTCTGTGGAGTTTTCCAAATATGCTGGCATATTGACTGCAGAACTTTCTTTTTTATTATTATTATTATTGTTTTAATTTTATTTTATTTTTAAACTTTACAATATTGTATTGGTTCTGCCATATATCGAAATGAATCCACCACAGGCATATACGTGTTTCCCATCCTGAACCCTCCTCCCTCCTCCCTCCCCATACCATCCCTCAGAGTCGTCCCAGTGCACCAACCCCAAGTATCCAGTATCGTGCATCAAACCTGGACTGGCGACTCATTTCATATATGATATTATACATATTTCAGTGCCATTCTCCCAAATCATCTCACCCTCTCCCTCTCCCACAGAGTCCAAAAGACTGTTCTATACATCATTGTCTCTTTTGCTGTCTCGTATACAGAGTTATTGTTACCATCTTTCTAAATTCCATATATATGCGTTAGTATACTGTATTGGTGTTTTCCTTTCTGGCTTACTTCACTCTGTATAATAGGATCCAGTTTCATCCACCTCATTAGAACTGATTCAAATGTATTCTTTTTAATGGCTGAGTAATACTCCATTGTGTATATGTACCACAACTTTCTTATCCATTCATCTGCTGATGGACATCTAGGTTGCTTCCATGTGCAGGCTATTATAAACAGTGCTGCGATGAACATTGGGGTACACATGTCTCTTTCAAGTCTGGTTTCCTCAGTGTGTATGCCCAGCGGTGGGATTGCTGGATCATAAGGCGGTTCTATTTCCAGTTTTTTAAGGAATCGCCACACTGTTCTCCATAGTGGCTGTACTAGTTTGCATTCCCACCAACAGTGTAAGAGGGTTCCCTTTTCTCCACATCCTCTCCAGCATTTATTGTTTGTAGACTTTTGGATCGCAGCCATTCTGACTGGTGTGAAATGGTACCTCATAGTGGTTTTGATTTGCATTTCTCTGATCATGAGTGATGTTGAGCATCTTTTCATGTGTTTGTTAGCCATCTGTATGTCTTCTTTGGAGAAATGTCTATTTAGTTCTTTGGCCCATTTTTTGATTGGGTCATTTATTTTTCTGGAATTGAGCTGTAGGAGTTGCTTGTATATTTTTGAGATTAGTTGTTTGTCAATTGTTTCATTTGCTACTATTTTCTCCCATTCTGAAGGCTGTCTTTCCACCTTGCTCATAGTTTCCTTTGTTGTGCAGAAGCTTTTACGTTTGATTAGGTCCCATTTGTTTATTTTTGCTTTTATTTCCAATATTCTGGGAGGTGGGTCATAGAGGATCCTGCTGTGATGTATGTCGGAGAGTGTTTTGCCTATATTCTCCTCTAGGAGTTATATAGTTTCTGGTCTTACGTTTAGACCTTTAATCCATTTTGAGTTTATTTTTGTGTATGGTGTTAGAAAGTGGTCTAGTTTCATTCTTTTAGAATTGCTTGACCAGTTTTCCCAGCACCACTTGTTAAAGAGATTGTCTTTAATCCATTGTATATTCTTGCCTCCTTTGTCAAAGATAAGGTATCCATATGTGCGTGGATTTATCTTTGGGCTTTCTATTTTGTTCCATTGATCTATATTTCTGTCTTTGTGCCAGTACCATACTGTCTTGATGACTGTAGCTTTGTAGTAGAGCCTGAAGTCAGGCAGGTTGATTCCTCCAGTTCCATTCTTCTTTCTCAAGATAGCATTGGCTATTCGAGGTTTTTTGTATTTCCATACAAATTGTGAAATTATTTGTTCTAGCTCTGTGAAGAATACCATTGGTAGCTTGATAGGGATTGCGTTGAATCTATAGATTGCTTTGGGTAGTATACTCATTTTCACTATATTGATTCTTCCAATCCATGAACATGGTATATTTCTCCATCTGTTAGTGTCCTCTTTGATTTCTTTCACCAGTGTTTTATAGTTTTCTATATAAAGGTCTTTAGTTTCTTTAGGTAGATATATTCCTAAGTATTTTATTCTTTTCGTTGCAATGGTGAATGGAATTGTTTCCTTAATTTCTCTTTCTGTTTTCTCATTATTAGTGTATAGGAATGATTTTATATCCTGCAACTTTACTATAATCATTGATTAGTTCTAGTAATTTCCTGGTAGAGTCTTTAGGGTTTTCTATGTAGAGGATCATGTCATCTGCAAACAGTGAGAGTTTTACTTCTTTTCCAATTTGGATTCCTTTTATTTCTTTTTCTGCTCTGATTGCTGTGGCCAAAACTTCCAAAACTATGTTGAATAGTAATGGTGAAAGTGGGCACCCTTGTCTTGTTCCTGATTTTAGAGGAAATGCTTTCAATTTTTCACCATTGAGGATAATGTTTGCTGTGGGTTGGTCATATATAGCTTTTATTATGTTGAGGTATGTTCCTTCTATTCCTGCTTTCTGAAGAGTTTTTATCATAAATGGATGTTGAATTTTGTCAAAGGCTTTCTCTGCATCTATTGAGATAATCATATGGTTTTTATTTTTCAATTTGTTAATGTGGTGTATTACATTGATTGACTTGCAGATATTGAAGAATCCTTGCATCCCTGGGATAAGCCCACTTGGTCATGGTGTATGATCTTTTTAACGTGTTGTTGGATTCTGATTGCTAGAATTTTGTTAAGGATTTTGCGTCTATGTTCATCAGTGATATTGGCCTGTAGTTTTCTTTTTTTGTGGCATCTTTGTCAGGCTTTGGTATTAGGGTGATGGTGGCCTCATAGAATGAGTTTGGAAGTTTACCTTCCTCTGCAATTTTCTGGAAGAGTTTGAGTAGCACAGGTGTTAGCTCTTCTCTAAATTTTTGGTAGAATTCAGCTGTGAAGCCGTCTGGACCTGGGCTTTTGTTTGCTGGAAGATTTTTGATTACAGTTTCAATTTCCATGCTTGTGATGGGTCTGTTAAGATTTTCTATTTCTTCCTGGTTCAGTTTTGGAAAGTTGTACTTTTCTAAGAATTTGTCCATTTCTTCCACGTTGTCCATTTTATTGGTGTATAATTGCTGATAGTAGTCTCTTATGATCCTTTGTATTTCTGTGTTGTCTGTTGTGATCTCTCCATTTTCATTTCTAATTTTATTGATTTGATTTTTCTACCTTTGTTTCTTGATGAGTCTGGCTAATGGTTTGTCAATTTTATTTATCCTTTCAAAGAACCAGCTTTTGGCTTTGTTGATTTTTGCTATGGTCTCTTTTGTTTCTTTTGCATTTATTTCTGCCCTAATTTTTAAGATTTCTTTCTTCTACTAACCCTGGGGTTCTTCATTTCTTCCTTTTCTAGTTGCTTTAGGTGTAGAGTTAGGTTATTTATTTGACTTTTTTCTTGTTTCTTGAGGTATGCCTGTATTGCTATGAACTTTCCCTTTGGACTGCTTTTACAGTGTCCCACAGGTTTTGGGTTGTTATGTTTTCATTTTCATTCATTTCTATGCAAATTTTGATTTCTTCTATGATATGTTGGTTATTCAGCAGCGTGTTGTTCAGCCTCCATATGTTGGAATTTTTAATAGTTTTTCTCCTGTAATTGAGATCTAATCTTACTGCATTGTGGTCAGAAAAGATGCTTGGAATGATTTCAATTTTTTTGAATTTACGAAGGCTAGATTTATGGCCCAGGATGTGATCTATCCTGGAGAAGATTCCATGTGCACTTGAGAAAAAGGTGAAATTCATTGTGTTGGGATGAAATGTCCTATAGATATCAACTAGGTCTAAATGATCTATTGTATCGTTTAAAGTTTGTGTTTCCTTGTTAATTTTCTGTTTAGTTGATCTATCCATAGGTGTGAGTGGGGTATTAAAGTCTCCCACTATTATTGTGTTATTGTTAAATTCTCCTTTCATACTTGTTAGCATTTGCCTTACATATTGCAGTGCTCCCATGTTGGGTGCATATATATTTATAATTGTTATATCTTCTTCTTGGATTGATCCTTTGATCATTATGTAGTGACCGTCTTTGTCTCTTCACAGCCTTTGTTTTAAAGTCTATTTTGTCTGATATGAGTATTGCTACTCCTGCTTTCTTTTGGTCCCTATTTGCATGGAAAATCTTTTTCCAGCCCTTCACTTTCAGTCTGTATGTGTCCCCTGTTTTGAGGTGGGTCTCTTGTAGACAGCATATGTAGGGGTCTTGTTTTTGTATCCATTCAGCCAGACTTTGTCTTTTGGTTGGGGCATTCAACCCATTTAAGTTTAAGGTAATTATTGATAAGTATGATCCTGTTGCCATTTACTTTATTGTTTTGGGTTCGAATTTATACACCCTTTTTGTGTTTCCTGTCTAGAGAATATCCTTTAGTATTTGTTGGAGAGCTGGTTTGGTGGTGCTGAATTCTCTCAGCTTTTGCTTGTCTGTAAAGCTTTTGATTTCTCCTTCATATTTGAATGAGATCCTTGCTGGGTACAATAATCTGGGTTGTAGGTTATTTTCTTTCATTGCTTTAAGTATGTCTTGCCATTCCCTCCTGGCTTGGAGAGTTTCTGTTGAAAGATCAGCTGTTATCCTTATGGGAATTCCCTTGTGTGTTATTTGTTGTTTTTCCCTTGCTGCTTTTAATATTTGTTCTTTGTGTTTGATCTTTGTTAATTTGATTAATATGTGTCTTGGGGTGTTTCGCCTTGGGTTTATCCTGTTTGGGACTCTCTGGGTTTCTTGGACTTGAGTGATTATTTCTTTCCCCATTTTAGGGAAGTTTTCAACTATTATCTCCTCAAGTATTTTCTCATGGTCTTTCTTTTTGTCTTCTTCCTCTGGGACCCCTATGATTCGAATGTTGTAGCATTTAATATTGTCCTGGAGGTCTCTGAGATTGTCCTCATTTCTTTTAATTCGTTTTTCTTTTATCCTCTCTGATTCATTTATTTCTACCATTCTATCATCTAATTCACTAATCCTATCTTCTGCCTCTGTTATTCTACTATTTGTTGCCTCCAGAGTGTTTTTTATTTCATTTATTGCATTCTTCATTATATATTGACTCTTGTTTATTTCTTCTAGGTCCTTGTTAAACCTTTCTTGCATCTTCTCAATCCTTGTCTCCAGGCTATTAATCTGTGATTCCATTTTGATTTCAAGATTTTGGATCAATTTCACTATCATTATTTGGAATTCTTTATCAGGTAGATTCCCTATCTCTTCCTCTTTTGTTTGGTTTGGTGGGCATTTATCCTGTTCCTTTACCTGCTGGGTATTCCCCTGTCTCTTCATCTTGTTTAAATTGCTGAGTTTGGGGTGTCCTTTCTGTATTCTGGCAGTTTGTGGAGTTCTCTTTATTGTGGCGTTTCCTCACTGTGTGTGGGTGTGTACAGGTGGCTTGTCAAGGTTTCTTGGTTAGGGAAGCTTGTGTCGGTGTTCTGGTGGGTGGAGCTGTATTTCTTCTCTCTCCTTTCAAAGACATGGGTTGCTTTAATGGATGCCTGATGTCCTCTGCTGGCATTCAGAAGTTGTTTTGTGGAATTTACTTGGCATTTAAATGTTCTTTTGATGCATTTGTGGGGGAGAAATTGTTATCCCCATCCTACTCCTCCGCCATCTTAGCTCCTCCTGACTGCAGCACTTTCGCAGATCACCTTTTAGGATTTGAAATAGCTCATCTGAAATTGCATCACCTCCACTACCTTTGTTTGTAGTGATGCTTCCTAAGATCCACTTTACTTCACATTCCATGATGCCTGGCTCTAGGTGAGTTATCACACCATCATGGTTTTTTGGGTCATGAAGATCTTTTTTGTATAGTTCTCCTGTGTATTCTTGCCACCTCTTCTAATATCTTCCGCTTCTATTCAGTTCAGTTCAGTCGCTCAGTCGTGTCCGACTCTTTGCAACCCCATGAATCACAGCACGCCAGGCCTCCCTGTCCATCACCAACTCCCAGAGTTCACCCAAACTCACATCCATCGAGTCGGTGATGCCATCCAGCCATCTCATCCTCTGTCGTCCCCTTCTCCTCCTGCCCCCAGTCCCTCCCAGCATTAGAGTTTTTTCCAATGAGTCAACTCTTCGCATGAGGTGACCAAAGTACTGGAGTTTCAGCTTTAGCATCATTCCTTCCAAAGAAATCCCAAGGCTGATCTCCTTCAGAATGGACTGGTTGGATGTCCTTGCAGTCCAAGGGACTCTCAAGAGTCTTCTTCAACACCACAGTTCAAAAGCATCAATTCTTCGGTGCTCAGCCTTCTTCACAGTCCAACTCTCACATGCATACATGACCACAGGAAAAACCATAGCCTTGACTAGACGGACCTTTGTTGGCAAAGTAATGTCTCTGCTTTTGAATATGCTATCTAGATTAGTCATAACTTTCCTTCCAAGGAGTAAGCGTCTTTTAATTTCATGGCTGCAGTCACCATCTGCAGTGATTTTGGAGCCCCCAAAATAAAGTCTGACACTGTTTCCACTGTTTCCGCATCTATTTCCCATGAAGTGATGGGACTGGATGCTATGATCTTCATTTTCTGAATGTTGAGCTTTAAGCCAACTTTTTCACTCTCCACTTTCACTTTCATCAAGAGGCTTTTGAGTTCCTCTTCACTTTCTGCCATAAGGGTGGTGTCATCTGCATATCTGAGATTATTGATATTTCTCCCAGCAATCTTGATTCCAGTTTGTGCTTCCTCCACTCCAGCGTTTCTCATGATGTACTCTGCATATAAGTTAAATAAGCAGGGTGACAATATACAGCCTTGACATACTCCTTTTCCTGTTTGGAACCAGTCTGTTGTTCCACGTCCAGTTCTAACTATTGCTTCCTGACCTGCATACAGATTTCTCAAGAGGCAGGTCAGGTGGTCTGGTATTCCCATCTCTTTCAGAATTTTCCACAGTTTATTGTGATCCACACAGTCAAAGGCTTTGGCATAGTCAATAAAGCAGAAAGCTTTGTTTGTAGTGATGCTTTCTAAGGCCCACTTGACTTCACATTCCAGGATGTCTGGCTCTAGGTCAGTGATCACACCATCGTGATTATCTGAGTCGTGAAGATCTTTTTTGTACAGTTGTTCTATGTATTCTTGCCATCTCGTCTTAATATGTTCTGCTTCTGTTAGGTCCATACAATTTCTGTCCTTTATTGTGCCTATCTTTACATGAGCATGAAATGGTCCCTTGGTATCTCTTAATTTTCTTGAAGAGCTCTCTAGTCTTTCCCATTCTATTATTTTCCTCTATTTCTTTGCATTGATCACTGAGGAAGGCTTTCTCATCTCTCCTTGCTATTCTTTGTAACTCTGCATTCAGATGGATATATCTTTCCTTTTCTCCTTTGCTTTTGGCTTCTTTTATTTTCTCAGCTATTTGTAAGGCCTTCTGAGACAGCCATTTTGCCTTTTTACATTTTTGGGGGGATGGTCTTGATCACTGCCTCCGGTACAGTGTCACAAACCTCTGTCCATAGTTCTTCAGGCAGTCTGTCTACCAGACCTATTCCCTTGAATCTATTTGCCACTTCTACTGTATAATCATAAGGGATTTGATTTAGGTCATACCTGAATGATCTCTTTGTGACCCCAGGGACGGTAGCCCACCAGGATCATGGCTCTACAGGCAAGAATATTGGACTGGGTTGCCATTCCCCTCTCCAGGGGATCTTCCTGACCCAGGAATCAAACTCAGGTCTCCTGCATTGTAGGCAGATTCTGTTGTTTTCCCTACTTTCTTCAAATTAAGTCTGAATTTGGCAATAAGGAGTTCATTATCTGAGCCACAGTCAGCTCCCTGTCTTGTTTTTGCTGACTGTGTCAGCTCAGTTCAGTTCAGTCGCTCAGTTGTGTCCGACTCTTTGTGACCCCATGAATTGCAGCACACCAGGCCCACCTGTCCATCACCAACTCCCGGAGTTCACTCAGACTCACGTCCATCGAGTCGGTGATGCCATCCAGCCATCTCATCCTCTGTTGTCCCCTTCTCCTCCTGCTCCCAATGCCTCCCAGCATCAGAGTATTTTCCAATGAGTCAACTCTTTCTTTGCATGAGGTGGCCAAACTATTGGTTTCAGCCTTAGCATCATTCCTTCCAAAGAACATCCAGGACTGATTTCCTTTAAAATGGACTGGTTAGATCTCCTTGCAAAGGGACTCTCAAGAGTCTTCTCCAAAACTACAGTTCAAAAGCATCATTCTTTGGTGCTCAGCTTTCTTCACAATCCAACTCTCACATCCATACATGACCACTGGAAAAACCATAGCCTTGACTAGACGGACCTTTGTTGGCAAGGTAATGTCTCTGCTTTTGAATATGCTATCTAGGTTGGTCATAACTTTCCTTCCAAGGAGTAAGCGTCTTTTAATTTCATGGCTGCAATCACCATCTGCAGTGATTTTGGAGTCCAGAAAAATAAAGTCTGACACTCTTTCCACTCTCTTCCCATCTATTTCCCATGAAATGATGGGACCAATGCCATGATCTTAGTTTTCTGAATGTTGAGCTTTAAGCCAACTTTTTCACTCTCCACTTTCACTTTCATCAAGAGGCTTTTGAGTTCCTCTTCACTTTCTGCCATAAGGGTGGTGTCATCTGCATATCTGAGGTTATTGATATTTCTCCCAGCAATCTTGATTCCAGCTTGTGCTTCTTCCAGCCCTGCATTTCTCACGATGTACTCTGCATATAAGTTAAATAAGCAGGGTGACAATATACAGCCTTGATGCACTCCTTTTCCTATTTGGAACCAGTCTGTTGTTCCATGTCCAGTTCTAGCTCTTGCTTCCTGACCTGCATATAGGTTTCTCAAGAGACAGGTCAGGTGGTCTGATATTCACATCTCTTTCAAAATTTTCCACAGTTGATTGTGATCCACACAGTCAAAGGCTTTGGCATAGTCAATAAAGCAGAAATAGATGTTTTTCTGGAACTCTCTTGCTTTTTCGATGATCCAGCAGATGTTGCCAATTTGATCTCTGATTTCTCTGCCTTTTCTAAATCCAGCTTGAACATCAGGAAGTTCACGGTTCATGTATTACTGAAGCCTGGCTTGGAGAATTTTGAGCATTGCTTTACTAGTATGTGAGATGAGTGCAAATGTGCGGTAGTTTGAACATTCTTTGGCATTGCCTTTCTTTGGGATTGGAATGAGAACTGACCTTTTCCAGTCCTGTGGCCACTGCTGAGTTTTCCAAATTTGCTGGCATATTGAGTGCAGCACTTTCACAGCATCATATTTCAGGATTTGAAATAGCTCAACTGGAAATCCATCACCTCCACTAGCTTTCTAAGGCGCACTTGACTTCACATTCCAGGATGTCTGGCTCTGGCTCTAGGTGAGTGATCACACCATCGTGATTATTTGGGTCGTGAAGATCTTTTTATACAGTTCTTCTGTGTATTCTTGCCACCTCTTCTTAATATCTTCTGCTCCTGTTAGGTCCATACCATTTCTGTCCTTTATCGAGCCCATCTTTGCATGAAATGTTCCTTTGGTATCTCTGATTTTCTTGAAGAGATCTCTAGTCTTTCCCATTCCGTTGTTTTGCTCTATTTCTTTGCATTGATTGAGGAGGAAGGCTTTCTTATCTCTCCTTGCTATTCTTTGGAACTCTGCATTCAGATGGTTATATCTTTCCTTTTCTCCTTTGCTTTTCGCTTCTCTTCTTTTCACAGCTATTTGTAAGGCCTCCCCAGACAGCCATTTTGCTTTTTTGCATTTCTTTGCCATGGGGATGGTCTTGATCCCTGTCTCCTGTACAATATCACAAACCTCAGTCCATAGTTAATCAGGCACTTTATCTACCAGATCTAGTCCCTTAAATCTATTTCTCACTTCCACTGTATAATCATGAGGGATTTGATTTAGGTCATACCTGAATGGCCCAGTCGTTTTCTCCGCTTTCTTCAATTTCAGTCTGAATTTGGCAATAAGGAGTTCATGGTCTGAGCCACAGTCAGCTCCTGGTCCTGTTTTTGCTGACTGTATAGAGCTTCTCCATCTTTGGCTGCAAAGAATATAATCAATCTGATTTCAGTATTAACCATCTGGTGATGTCCATGTGTAGAGTCTTCTCTTGTGTTGTTGGAAGAGGGTGTTTGCTATGACCAGTGCGTTCTCTTGACAAAACTCTAGTAGCCTTTGCCCTGCTTCATTCCGTATTCCAAGGCCAAATTTGCCTGTTACTCCAGGTGTTTCTTGACTTTCTACTTTTGCATTCCAGTCCTCTATAATGAAAAGGACGTCTTTTTTGGGTGTTAGTTCTAAAAGGTCTTGTAGGTCTTCATAGAACCATTCAACTTCAGCTTCGTCAGTGTTACTGGTTGGGGCATAGACTTGGATTACTGTGATATTGAATGGTTTGCCTTGGAAACAAACAGAGATCATTCTGTCATTTTTTGAGATTGCATCCAAGTACTGCATTTTGGACTGTTATTGACCATGATGGCCATACTCCATTTTTTCTAAGGGATTCCTGCCCACAGTAGTAGATATAATGGTCACTGGAGTTAAATTCACCCATTCCAGTCCACTTTAGTTTCTCAATCTTTGGGTGCAAAGAATCTAATCAATCTGCGTTTGGTGTTAGCCATCTGCTGACGTCCCTGTGTCTTCTCTTGTGTTGTTGGAAGAGGGTGTTTGCTATGACCAGTGCATTTTCTTTGCAAAACTTTGTTAGACTTTGCCCTGCTTCATTTTATACTCCAGACTTGGCTCTGGAGCTAGGCCTCCTCAGGACCCACCCAGGCTTTGGCTTTGGGACAGGACTGGGCTGCATCCACACGGAGAGGAATTCAGTTCCCTCAGGAACTCAGTTTAGTCAGGAGACCATGGGAAAAAGAGGTGAAGAAACAGTGGCGAGAAGCTCCCTGTGCCTGGCTGGCTGTCCGGAGGGGCACTGTGTTCAGAGGACCCAGCACAGGAAGGGCTTGATGTGGAAACCTGTTGGTTTTGATTAGTCACTCGAGGTGAGCAGGATCTGGATGGGTCCTGGCCTCTCTAGCCGTGTTTGATGTCGTCTTGACTTTTCTGTGCTTCTGTTCACATGGTTGTTTTGAGAAGTAATTGATTTTTCAGTCATTTCAAACGTACAGAAAATTTTCAATAGCAAGACTCAAAGTACTCACATTTGCCCCTTCATACAAAATACTCCAGTGTGTTTTACCTCAAACAAGGACACTCTCCAAGGAACCCAGCATATATCCCCCAAATGAGCATCATGCGACGATTATAGTAATCCAACCACAGGCCCACTTCAGCTTTCACCAGCTGCCCCAACTCTATTGAATTCCATTCTTTTTTCATTCGGATTTAGTTTTCTTTCTTTTCTTTTTTTTTTTCCTGGAACCATGATTGAGACTTACCCTCAATTCAAATCCCTGTTGGATTTAAAGCATCAGATGAGCATGTGACCTGGGCAGCCTTTCCTGGTGGCTTCTTTCACTGAGGACGTTGTCAGCTGTCACTGTCTATCCATGTTGCAGCATGTATCAGTCCTACATTCTTTTAATTGTGATTAAAACATATAATATAACAACAGGTACCTTACTGTCAGCATGACACAATGAAGGATAAGGCAGGGGATGAAAGCACAAGAAGCGGGCACTTCTCCGTCCTAAGGATAAGGCAGGGGATGAAAGCACAAGAAGCGGGCACTTCTCCGTCCTTCAGGAGAAAGGCGTCACAAGTGTCTCCACACCAGGCAGGCAGAGCCCATAGGAGCACAGAAGGCAAACACTTTCAAACTGTGGTGCTAGAGAAGACTCTTGAGAGTCCCTTGGAGAGCAAGGAGATCAAACCAGTCACTCTTACAGGGAATCAACCTTGAATATTAATTGGAAGGGCTGATACTGAAGCTGAAGCTCCAATACTGTGGCCACCGGATGCAAAGACCTGACTCACTGGAAAGATTCATGCTGGGAAAAATTGAGGGCAAGAGGAGAAGGGGGTGACAGAGGATGAGATGGTTGGATGGCTTCACTGACAAAAAGGGCATGAGTTTGAGGACACTCAGGGAGATAATGAAGGACACAGAAGCCTGGCATGATGCAGTTCATGCAGACATGACTTAGCAACTGAACAATAGGAGGCAAATGAATGGAAAAGCAGCTTGTGGAGTCTAGTCTCTCCACTCCCAGCCCCAGAGCCTCAGGTCCCAATCTACCAGCCCTAATGTGCATATCAGGACACCAAGAAGAAGACACACAGACCCCGCCTTAGAAAGCCAGACCCCCTGTTGGGATCACACAGCATGGTCACATGGTTATTAAGGACTCAGCCCCTCCTCCATGCTCACGTCCCCTGTCCTCACAAAGACATCCACAGGTCACTACATGGGGCTTTCTGGGGCACTTGTGAACAGTAGAAACTGCAATGGTAAAAGGAGAGGAGAAAACACAGATGGGAGCATGACCGTGGGGCTCTACAAATTACCAAAGACCTGAGGTCCTTAATACTTAGGATTTTGAAAAAGGTTTCTTAATATGTAAATGGAGAAAGGAGGCCCATTAAGTAAATAGTGTTGGGACACTTTGGCATCCAACTGGAAAACAAAGCTGGATACCTATGTCAGGAAACACCACCAAAAGCAATTAGACACATTAAGAACTTATATTTGAAAGGGAAAACTTACAACTCTAAGGACAATTTTTCACGAGGGAATATCTTTTTTTCTTAACAGAAGTATAGTTGACTTACTAAGTTGTGTTAGTCACACAAGCATAGCAAAGTGACTCAGTGATTCAGTGATACAGTATATGAGGTGATTCCTCAAAGAAAATTCATTCCCTTTGGGAGGCCCCTGGGCAACAACCACTACTCAGAACAACTGACAGTCCTGAAACCCAGAGCAGCACATCGTGGTGCTCAGGGGGTGTTTGCTGACTGAATAAATGACTGTAATCAGACACTGAAAGCAAGCCTTGAGGCTGGGAGGAGATCCCCAATCCTGTCTTCAAACAGGAGGTCTCTCCTTTTTGGTATGGGTGAGTGAAATAGGGTTTGGAAAGGGAAACGATGTGTTACAAATTATCTGGTAAACCAAGGACATGTGGGAAGAGGATGTGAGCAGGCACATCCCAGGAAACTGAGCACAGAGGATGCAGCAGCTGCACCCTAACTCCTGCTTGTGGACATCACACTGTCTCTAACTCTGGAAGCAGGGTGAACAGGGCACAGGTTTCCTGGAGAGGATGGTCATATGACCTCAACCTGGCCTATTAGCATGTTTCACTCCTCCCTGGCCATTGTGATTGGCTCTGAGCTGGGCAAATGACCAATCAGGACTCAGGGCAGACCTCCTGCTGGAATCCTGGGGAAGAGGAGCTTTATTTCTGTTTGGAGCAGGGCAAAGGTCAGCCTGTGGCAGTTGGTGGGGCTATGAGGTCAGCCTGTGGCAGTTGGTGGGGACGTGAGTTCAGCCTGTGGTAGTTGGAGGGGATGGGAGGTAGCCTGCAGCAGTTGGTGGCCATCTTGCTCCCATAAAGGCGGAGACCCCTGCAGGAGGACGGCAGCAGCATGCAGAGCTGAGAAGTTGGGGAGAGAGAATTTCCGCTCAGGTCCTTGAGATCCAGGTACAGTCCTGCCAGAAACTGTCTGCCTGTGGACCTCTTAGTTATTTAAGTCATTTTCTCCTGCTTGTTGACTTGCTTATTTACGCCACTATGGGTTTTCTATAACTGCTTTCAAAAAAACTGTGACTGTTCCTTTCAGCTGGCTAAGTGGAGTCCCGAGAACTGCAACAGTGTGGGTTTTGTCTAGTTTCAGGGGAGAAATTCCAGATAACATTGCAAGACTTGAGTTTAATCTGGAGATCTGAATGAACTCAAGCAGTATTTGTTGGGGCCAGCTATTAACTCTAGGATTCCCCTAATTAGTTCTCACAGGGTTAGTCCTGTTAAGGTAGCAACACCTGTCCCCAGTTAGAGGACAAGATGGAGGTTCAGAGAAGGGAGGTAGCCAGACTACAGCAAGGAGGTGTGCAGCCAACAGAACCCCTGCTCCTTGAACTCTGGAAGCCACATGGTTGGGGCTTGTCCATGTGAAGGCGCTAAGGCACCCAGCCCCACACTGGCTGCTGTGGGGGGCCTAAGGATTGGAAACTGCCATGTGGCTGCTTTGTGACTCACAAAAGCAACTCATGCTGAAGGTAGCGGGAACTTACTTCACCACCACCACCCACTCCTGACTCCCAGCTCTGTACCCCTTACTCTTGCTTTGCATGACAATTACAGAATCATGTTCATGTGACCACATAGGCAGTCTCTGGTTCACTGGCTCTCATCTGGAGCTGTTACAGGGGAGGCCAAGAGCTTTTGCCACTCCCCCCACCAGGGGACTTCTTCTTTGGGGCCTTCGGGGCTGTATTCCCCTCTTGCACTCCAGAGGACTTTTCCAGAATATACAGGGAACTTCACTCAGTTTAACAGGATGCATCCATCACTGTCCTTTTCATGCCTCCCTTGAAACTCGGCTCTGGTCCTCCTTTCTCCACTATGTAGCCTCTTGTGGTGCCACAGGAGAGACCAAACTGACAATGAATTGACAGCACAGGAAGGTCATTGAGAGGTGAGATCTGACAGCTGGGAGGCTCAGCTTACAAGGGACCTCTCTCTTCATGCTATAGAGGCTGTAGAAGCCCCCAGGGTCTGGAAGCAGTGCTTGGGCCAAACTGAATCCACAGGCCTTTTGACAGCTCAGGTTTCCAGCCGCAGGTTGGGGTGAGGTCTCTGAGGTTCTGACGGCCCACTATGTGTAGGCTCAGGGTGCACAAAGAAGAGAGGGCAGAGCCCCCCGGAAGGCGCTCACAGACCACATATAGACAAGTCAGCTGGGCCGCAAGTCATAGATCCTGAGCTGCTTTCGTGGGTGAAGGGTGTGGGGCAGAGGCAGAGACCCAAGTCTGCTCGGGGAACTGCTTAAGGACAGAGAAATTTGAACCAAGATTTGAAGGCTGTATCAGTTAGTTACACCTTTGGCTGAGGTGAGTGGGGACAGTGTGGGGGAGAAATGGAGAGACCAGATCATGCAGGAACTGTAGCCCCTGTGGGGGTGTTTGCACTGTGTGCAAGGAGGCACAGCTGGTGAGGATCAGGGGTTTGGGCCCCGACGCTGTGCAGAAGTTAAGCCGGTGAGCCCTGAGGAGGGTCTCCCTGTAGATGCACAGGCAGGGAAGGCTGCTCTGCGGAGGTGATATTTCAGCTGAGCCTTGTGTGGACCACTTCTACCTTCTGTCAACTTGATGCTTTGCTTTTGCAAGACGCCCCCTGTTCTGAGGCACTTCAACCTGGCCCACCATCCCCGCCTGTCAGTCCCCCTCCCCACACAGAGGAGTCCTTCCAGGGCCCACTGATTTGCATCCTATGGCTTGTAGGATCTTAGTTACCAGACCAGAGATCGAACCCAGGCCCCTGGCAGAGAAAATGCCCAATCCTAACCCCTGCACACAAAGGGATTCTCCCAAGGCCCACTATTCAAATACAATCCAGCCTCCTCTTTAACTGGACTCATACTCCAAGCCACTGTCTACCTGCCCTGCTCCCCAGCATCAGGTTCCAGGACACTCAGGGTCCCCTCACCCCAGAGCCCATGAAGTTGCTCAGCCCGGCCAGTCCTCAGCCTGCTCAACCTGCCTGCCATTCCCTTCTCAGCAACATGATGAAGGTTCCCTGCATCCACAGGTCTGGCTCGTCCACCTCCTGCTCTCCCCATGCTCCCTGCATGGTGAAGCCCCTCTTCCAGGACTGTGAGGAGAAACTTTCATTTCAATGGTGGTTGTTTCCTGATTGGTTAGCCTTACTGACCCTCAAAAGTTTCCTCTAAATATTCTATTTTAAACCAGCCTACAAGACACTTTGCAGACAGAGTAAACAAATGAAGAACAAGTGAACTACACACTGTTTTACAAAATCATCAAGTGGTAATACCTTAATATGTATTGGAATTCCTTTTCCCATAAAACCACAGGCTCCATCACGGGGGAGGGCATATAAAAATCAAGTAGTCAGGACCAGACTTCTGTGAGGTCCTAACTACCCAACTCCCCACACTGAGGGCTCGGGCCCAGGCTTGACCGAGTCCCAGTCTCTGACTTAAAACTGAGTGGAATTTGCTGGTTTTTCCAATTAAGCCTTTACAGTTGTCAGCTTAGCAGGAAAGTTCTCGGTTCCAACTCATCTGTCCGGCAATAATCAATCTGCACCACACGTGAGATAGACTTTTCCCCGAGTTATTTGGTTAGAATCCGCAGATGGTGACAGGGAAAATGTCACTGTTTCAAAACAAGCTGCATCTCTGGGAGAGAGTGGGGGTGGTGCCCCTGGAATGTATCTCTCCTGAATCTTTTAGTCATTAGATTTCCAGAGAAGCCCCCAGAGGGGAGAGTGGGCTGGAGCTGAGCTGGGCTATCCCCCACGGTCCTGAAGGGGGAAACATCAGACAGCTGTGATCCTGGGAGCAGCCTGACCCTGGGAGCCACAGGAAAGGTCCCCTCCAAGCCTGCTGTCCAGCTTAGGATAAGGCTCAGCATCTGTAACTCGGGGCTCATGGCTGAGGGGCAAAGGGAAGCTGGCCCCCCTCACACTGGGTCTGGAGGCGGACAGTTCAGGGCTAGTCCGGAGCCTCCTGTCCCTGATGCCCTTCAATCCAGAGGAGTTGCTTTGTCCATGGGGCAGAATGAGCTCCAACCTCAGAGCTGACGTTTCCAGGTCAGAACAAAGGGAGAAGCAGAAAGGGCCTGCTTCTCTCTCCCAGGACACATTCTAGAATTTGTGCAAATCACTCCCATCCCCTCTGGAGGGAGAGGTTGGTCACACAAGCAGCCTCGATGAAGAGGAGGCGGGAAATCTGTAGTCCTGGGTGGCCAGTGACCAGATAAAGGAGGGTTTCCGGTGACCTGGGAGTAGACAAGGTACTGGGAGCCCTTGGATGCCTCAGCCCACCGCCTCTAATGCTGTCTCCATCACCCGACCCATCTCTACCCTGAGCTCACATTTTATGAGATTGTCCATTAGGTAAATTGCATTAAGGAATTAATAATTCAGGAAAGAGTTGAAGATCATGGGAAAGTGGGTGCTTCTCATTTGTCCATTAGGTAAATTGCATTAAGGAATTAATAATTCAGGAAACAGTTGAAGATCATGGGAAAGTGGGTGCTTCTCATGAGATTTGCTGCAAATTGCTGGTGGGGCTCCATCACCGACACTGAGGCTTTCTCCCCACCCTCTTCCTGCAGAGCCCACTGGGCACCGGCAGCCCGAGACATCTCGTCCAGTGGAAGGTGACTGTGTCCCGCCCTGCTCATGGGTGCCCTGCTCTTTAATACAAAACCCACACCCTCCCTGTGGGACCGTGATGGACAAATAAAGTGATGAGCAGCCGTGGCTCAGCCAGCCCCAGCCCACACCTCACAGAAGAGGAGACAGTCTGTGAGCACAACGTTCCGTCATCAGAGTCAACTACTTTCCAGCCCTGAGGTGGGGATGTTTCAGTTTGGAGACACAGAGCACAGAGCACCGGTGTGGATGGTCCTGGAAGCAAGGGGGCCAGCCCAGCCTCCTCTCCCCAGCCTGGCTCCTGACCTCTGCCCTGTGTGTGCCTGACACTCCAGCTTCCTCCTGCCGGATGGCCTGCTCTCCAGTCCCTGTGGTCACACCCACACATCAGGACAACTCCCCCACCATGTGGAAGGGGAGATCCTGACTTCTGCATGAGAGTCAGGAAACTCAGCTGCACCGGTACCTGACCACACCACCCACAGGCTCTCATGGGACTTTACCCTATTTATGCTTCCCTGGTGGCTCAGACAGTAAAGCGTCTGCCTGCAATGTGGGAGCCCTGGGTTTGATCCCTGGGTTGGGAAGATCCACTGGAGAAGGAAATGGCAATGTGCTCCAGCACTCTTGCCTGGAAAATCCCATGGACAGAGGAGCCTGACAGGCTACAGTCCATGGGGTCACAAAGAGTTGGACACGACTGAGCAACTTCACTTTCGCTTTCACTTTATCCTATTTATGGGCATCTCAGTCATGATTAACACAGGCCCCAGGGACCAAAGTTCCCCTCAGCCCTTCTGAAGATGTTGGGTAACGTCAGTGCAGGGAGGTCATACACGCTTTCTGCATCTCGGCCCTGCAGCGCAGCAACTGTTGCTGTTGGGAGTCATTGTCCTAATTCTCTCAGTTGTCTTTGCGTTTAGTTCTGATTTACTTCTAGTACCACACGACTGCATGCTTCTTAGACTGGAAAATACACAGCCTCAATTCTGTGCAGCGAGGATGCAAAACGGAGTGTGATCCACCTTTCTGGAGCATCAAGTTTATCAAGAGGAATTGGAAGAACCAAAGAGTTGACAAGAACTCTCCGCCTCCCCCTCTCACACGCAGGACAGAAGAGTGGGGTAGGGAGACACGCCCAGGAGAGGCAGTCCAGTCTCTGGAGTTTCAGGTGAGAGCCGAGGGGTGGGCCTGCAGCCAGGTGGGCCCTCTTCTGGTCGCCCAGGCCGCTGCAGACCGTCCTCTGAGCTGGCCAGGGTTTTGGATACGATGCTTCTGAAGGCCGTGAAAGTGTGGGATACCCTCCTGATTTGAATCTTGTCAGAGGATTCGACCCCTCGATCACTGCCAGGGACTGCATCCTGACATTTCTTCTTGGATCATCCATGGACTTTACCTGGGCTCCGTTTGTTACACTGCCTCTTGCTGGGCAGACTATTATAAATCTGCATATTTTCAGGCGAACCCTGCTCTTCTGGCTGTGGCCAGAGGAAAGTGTCTGGGGACACACTCTTAGGCTGCCCAGCGTGGGAGGAGCTCCTGGTGTTGGACACACCCAGGGGCAGCTGCTTCCCTCTGGGACTTCAGTCCTGCTGCTGGTGCTGCTGATGGAGGGAAGGCCTCAGGGTCACACAGGGCACTGGGCTGGGGATGGCGGGCCTCTGCTCCAGGCCGGGTGGAGACCAGCAGGCTCCCTAATCTTCTGCCCTGACTTCTTGTCCTCATGCAGTTGTACGTTCTCTCCCTGGTTGAGCCACGTGGTATGTATGAGTGTGGATACCTCAGGCCTTGGAGAAGGCTCAAGCTATGGCTGCTGAGGTCAGTGGAAAGGGAGAGCCTCGCAGTGATGGAGCAGCCCTCCACCTTGTGTTCCCCTGAGCTCACAGTGCAGTGCCTGCTGCCTGTTCCCTGAGTCCCGGATCAGGTCCCACCTCGACACCAGAGTCCTCACCACTGTCACCCCTGGGTCCGTGTCACAGGGTGGTGCACAGAATGGCCTGAGTGGCTCCTTCTGGCCCAGGTTCACCCATGGAGGCCTCATCAGTCATTTAAGGTGCTTTTGTCACTGGGGTTGAGGGCCGTATTTTTTAGCAAATTCCTTCTCTGATGACAGACCAGGGGAACCGGGTGTTGCCCTACGAGGATTCACAGCCACAGCTCTGAGAAGTCATGTCCCGCAAAGGGCAGGGTCCTGGTCACCATGGAGTAGAGAACTACTCCCAGACTCCACACATGCACCGCAGGGCACCCGGAGCCCTGGCCCAGGAGGAATTCTCAGGCAGCGTAAGTGCAGCTGCCATAGGAAGTGTTGAGCTTCCCCCTCTCATCACACTCGTTGCTGAGGCCAAAGTCTGTAATTTTCACGTACTACTTGGTGTCAAAGAGGAGGTTCCCTGGCTTCAGGTCCCAGCGCAGGACGTGCCTCTGGTGGCCGTGCTGCAGGGCAGAGACCAGCTGCCGGAACGGCCCTGGGGTGTCAGCTTCTGCCATGTCCCATGGTCCCCCAAATGGCTGCACGTGTCCCCCTCACTGAGGCCCTCCATCCAGGAACAAGGTGGTCTCTGTGTCAATCACCTCCAGTAGTTTGACGATATTTTCATGGTTTAGAGCCTTCATACTATTCACTTCCCGGAAGAGTCCTGGAGGCTGGAGGAGCTCTGCTGACTCTTCCTAATGACCTTTATGGCCAATTCTGTCCCAGTCAACGTACTGGGCTCACTTTGGCAAACCAACCTTTACCGATAATGTAAAGAATCGCAGTTCTCAGTAGAAGCCTTGTCCCGTGAGACGGCTGTGAGGCCCAGCGTCATGGTGATCTGCTGACGACACTGAGTGCCAGCACTAACTAGCAACGCTAACTGTGCCAACTATGCTCCTGCAGCACCGAGTCCTCCAGCTTGGGGTGAAGGGCTCTGGATAGCAGCTCAAAATGTTATGAAGAGATAAAGATCTCTGGTAAAAGTAGATAGACAAGCAATTACAAAAGTTACTATTGTAAGTGTGGTTTGTAGCGCCACTATTTTATTTTCTCTCTGATAGATGAGATTAATAAAAAGAATTAAGCACCATTTTTAGTGTGGTTATGAGTTACTACTGTTGTTCAGTCACTAAACCGTGTCCAGTTCTCTGTGACCTCATGGACTGTGCACATCGGGCTCCTCTTGTCCTCCATTCCTCCCTGAATTTGCTCAAATTCATGTCCATTGAGTCGGTGATGCTATCTAACTATGTCATACTCTGATCCACCTCCTTTGATTATTTCAATCTTCCAGCATCGAGGTCTTTCCAGTAAATCAGCTCTTCACATCAGGTGGCCAAAGTATTGGAGCTTCCGTTTCAGCATCAGTCCTTCTAATGAAGATTCAGGGTTGATTTACTTTAGGATGGACTGGTTTGATCTCCCTGCAGTCCAAGGGACTCTCAAGAGTCTTCTCCAACAATACGAATGGAAAGCATCAATTCTTCACTCAGCCTTCTTTATGGTCCAACTCTCACATCTATACATGACTACTGGAAAACCATAGCTTTGACTATAGGGACCTGTGTCCACAAAGTGACATCGCTGCTTTCTAATACATTGTCTAGGTTTGTCATCACTTCCCTTCCAAGGAGCAAGTGTTTTTTTAATTTTATGGCTGCAGTCACAATCCACAGTGATTTTGGAGCCCCAAGGTAATAAAATTTGTCACTGCTTCCAGTTTTTGCCCTTCTATTTGCCACAAAGGGATGGGACTGGATGCCATGATCTTGGTTTTGTTAATGTTGAGTTTCAAGTCAGTTTTTTCACCCTCCTCATTCACCCTCATCAAGAGGATCTTAGTTCCTCTTTCTTTTTTCTGCCTTTAGAGTGGTATCATCTGCATATCAGTGGTTGTTGATATTTCTCCTGGAAATCTTGATTCCAGCTTGTGATTTCTCCAGCTTGGCATTTCACATGATACACTCCCCATATAAGTTAAATAAGCAGGGTGATACATACAGCCTTGACATACTCATTTCCCAATTTTGAATCAGTCCATTGTTCCATGTATGGTTCTGTTCCTTCTTGACCTATGTAAGATTTCCCAGGAGTCAAGTAAGATGGTCTAGTATTTCCATCTGTTTTAGAATGTTCCACAATTTGTTGTGATCCGCACAGTCAAAGGCTTTCCTCAATGAAGTAAATGCTTTTCTGGAATTCCTTTGCTTTCTCCATGATTCAATGAATGTTTCAAATTTGACCTCTGTTTCCACTGTCTCTTTGAAACACAGCTTGTACACCTAGAAATTCTTGATTCCCATATTGCTGATGATTAGCCAGAAGGATTTTGAGCATAATCTTGTTTGTAAGTGAAATGAGCAAAAGCATACAGTAGTTTGAACATTCTTTAACCCTGTCTTTCTTTGGGATTGGAATGGAAACTGATCTTTTCCAGTCCTGTGGCCACTGCTGAGTTGTCCAAATTTGCTGACATATTGAGAGCACTTAAACAGCATCATCTTTTAGGATTTGAAATAGCTGGAATTCTGTCATGGCCACTAGATTTTTCATAATAATGCTTCTTCCTAAGGCCCACTTGACTTCACACTCCAGGATATCTGGTCTAGGTGAGTGATCACACTATCCTGATTATTTGGGTCCTTCAGATCTTGTTTGTATAGTTCTTCTGTGTATTCTTGCCACCTCTTCTTAAAATCTTCTACTTCTGACAGGTCCTTATCACTTCTGTCCTGTACCGTTCCCATCTTTGTGTGAAATGTTCCCTTGATATCTCCAGTTTTCTTGAAGAGATCTCTAGTCTCTCCCATTCTGTTGTTTTCCTCTTTCTTTGCATTGTTCATTGAAGAAGCCTTTCTTTTACTGCCTCGCTGTTTTCTGGAACTTTGCATTCAGTTGTGTGTATCTTTCCCTTTCTTCTTTTCCTTTCACTTCTCTTCTTTCCTTAGCTATTTGTAAAGCCTCCTCAGACAACCACATTGCCTTCTTGCATTTCTTTTTGGGGGGATGGTTTTGGTCACCACCTCCTGTACATTGTTATGAACCTCTGTCCATAATTATTTAGGCACTCTGTCTACCAGATCTAACCCCTTGAATATATTTGTCACTCCACTGTATAATCATAAGGGATTTGACTTAGGTCATAACAAATGGCCTAGTGGTTTTCTCTACTTTCTTTAATTTAAGCCTGAATTTTGCCAATAAGGAGCTGATGATCTGCATCATAGTTGGCTCCAGGTCTTGTTTCTGCTGACTGTATAGAGCTTCTCCATATTTAGCTACAAAGAACATATATTAATTTCGATATTCATTATCTGGTGATGTCCATGTGTACAATTGTCTCTTGGGTTGTTGGAAAAGGGTGTTTGCTATGACCAGTGTGTTCTCTTAACAAAACTGATTTTGCCCTGCTTTATTTTGTGTTCCAAGGCTAATCTTGCCTATTATTCTGGGTATCTCCTGACTTCCTAATTTTGTTTTAGAGTCCCCTATGATGAAAAGGACATCTTTTTGGTGTTAGTTCTAGAAAGTGTTGTAGGTCTTCAAGAACCAGTCCACTTCAGCTTCTTTGGCATTAATGGTTGGGGCAAAGACTTGGATTACCAACACGTTGAATGGTTTGCCTTAGAAACAGACCGAGATCATTCTATCATTTTTGAGATTGCACCCAAGTACTGCAATTTGGACTCTCTTGTGGACTGTGGGGGCTACTCCATTTCTTCCAAGGGATTCTTGCCCGCAGTAGTAAATATAATGGTTATTTAAATTAAACCCACCCATTCCTGTCCATTTTGGTTCAATGATTCCCAAGATGTTGATGTTTAATCTTGACATCTCCTGCTTTACCACATCCAATTTACCTTGATTCGTGAACCTAACATTCCAGCTTCCTGTGCAATATTGTTCTTTACAGCACTGGACTTTACTCTCATCACTAGACACATCCACAACTAAGCATTGGCCCAGCTGCTTCATTCTTTCTGGAGCTATTAGTAATTGCCCTCCACTCTTCCCCAGTAGCATACTGGGCACCTTCTGACCTGGAAGGCTCATCTTTGGTGTCATATCTTTTGCCTTTTCATACTGTTCATGGGTTTCTCTAGGCAAGAATACTGGAGTGGCTTGTCATTTCCTCCTACACTGGACCACATTTTTTCAGAATTGTTCACTATGCCCATCCATCTTGGGTGACTCATGGCATGGCTCAGATCTTCATTGAATTATGCAAGCCCTTTGCCACAACAAGGCTGTGATCCATGAATGGGTTTTGGATACACAACACAAAAGGTATAATCAGTAACTAAAAGGAGTTCGAGTCAGAGCTGTTGGAGCAGAGGTTTTTTATGTTCTTGACCTTAAATTGGCATTACAGTGTTATATCTTTAGGATGTTACTTATAATCTAATTATAACCCAAAGAAAATAATTATAGAATATGCACAAAAGGGAATGAGAAGGGAATTAAAATGTTGCACTACCAAAAATGCAGAAGAAGGTGGTCATGCAGGAAATCAGAGACAAAAAAATCATTAAGCCATACAGAAAACAAAGAACAAAATGACAGAGGTAACTCCTTCTATATGAGTAATTACATTACATGTAAACAGATTAAACTCTCCAGTCCAAAGACTGGCAGAATGATGCATATGATGGAACTATTTGCTATCTATAAGAGATTAACTTTAGATCCAAAGACATAAAAAAGTTGAACATGAAAGGACAGAAAAAGATAGTCCATGCAAACAGTAACCAAAAGAGATCAGTTGTGGCTGTACTAATATCAGACAAAATAGACTAAATGAGAAAAGGTTACAAGAGAAAAGAATATTATATGTTAATAGGAAATTCAACAATATAGCAATAAGATAAAATCACATTTTCACACCTAATGACACCATCAAAGCACATGAAAGAAAAACGAACAGAACTGAGGGGAGATGTAGACCATTCACACAACACTTGGAACTTCCAGTAGCCCACTCTCACTGATGGGTAATCAGGCAAGATGAGTGCAAAGGCAGAAAATTTCAGCAGCGCAATCAGTTAGGTCTAACGACAAACACACCAGCAGAACACATGTTCTCCCCAAGGGCATTAGGGCCTCCTCCAGGACAGACAATTGGTTAGGCTACAATTTATCTCAGTGATTTGATAAGACAGATCTCATACAAAATATCTTCTGTAACTACAATGCAATAAAGTTAGAAATCAGCAAGAGAAGAAAAAGTGGAAAATTCACATATTTGTGAAAATTAAACACACTTTAGCCAATGTAGCAAAGAATAAAGCATAGGGGAAATTAAAAAATACTTAGAGATGAAGGAAAGTGAAGCACTACCTTATGAGAAACAAAAAAGCAGTGCTAAGGGGAAATTTACAGCTTTAAAAACAAAAATCTCAAACCAGTAACTCCATGTAATTTTGGTAACTAGAAAAAGAAGAACAAACTACTGAACCCAAAGCTGGCAGAAGGAAGGTAGTAATGAAGATTAGTGCCAGAGACAAAATAGAAAAGCAAAGAAAATAAAGAAGAAAGACAAAGTTGACTCTCTGGATAAATTAACAAAGTTGACAAGCTATTAGCTGGACTGACTTTAAAAAAAGGGAAGACAAATTACTGAAATGAGAAATGAACATGTAGGAATAAAAAGGATTATAGAGAGTACTGTAAATGATTGTTCTCTAACAAATAGGGTAACTAGATAAAATGGACAAATTGCTAGAACTACAAATCCTCCCAAGACTGAGTCACAAAGAAATAGAGACTCACAGCTAGTAAGGTGATTGGATCACTAATCAAAACCCCTCCACAGAAAAACCTCTGGACCCAACTGATGGCTTCACTGGTGAATCCTACCAGACCTTTGATAAGAACTAACACCAATCCTCCTCAAAATTACCCCAAAAATTCAGGAGAAAAACAAACAAACAAAAACCACTTTCTAACTCCTTTAAGGTATGAAGAGGCAAAAAGATAAGACACTAAAAGATGAACTCCCCAGGTCGGTAGGTGCCCAATATGCTACTGGAGATCAGTGGAGAAATAACTCCAGAAAGAATGAAGACACGGAGCCAAAGCAAAAACAACACCCAGTTGTGGATGTGACTGGTGATGGAAGTAAAGTCCAATGCTGTAAAGAGCAATATTGCATCAGAACCTGAAACGTTAGGTCCGTGAATTAAGGCAAATTGGAAGTAGTCAAACAGGACATGGCAAGAGTGAACATTGACATTTTAGGAATCAGCAGAACTAAAATGGTCTGGAATGGGTGAATTTAACTCAGATGACCATTATATCTACTACTGTGGGCAAGAGTCCCTTAGAAGAAATGGAGTCAACAAAAGAGTCTGAACTGCGGTACTTGGATGCAATCTCAAAAATGACAGAATGATCTCTGTTTGTTTCCAAGGCAAATGACTCAATATCACAGTAATCCAAGACTATGCTCCAACCAGTAATGCTGAAGAAGCTGAAGTTGAACAGTTCTAAGAAGACCTACAAGACCTTCTAGAACTAACACCCCAAAAAGATTCCTTTTCATTATAGGGGACTGAAATGCAAAAGTAGGAAGTCAAGAAATACCTGGAGTATTTCTGGCCTTGCAGTACAGAATGAAGCAGGGCAAGGGCTAATAGAGTTTTGCCAAGAGAACGCACTGGTCATAGCAAACACCCTCTTCCAACAACACAAGAGAAGACTCTACACAAGGACATCACTAGATGGTCAATACCGAAATCAGATTGATTACATTCTTTGCAGCCAAAGATGGAGAAGCTCTATCAGTCAGCGAAAACAAGACTGGGAGCCGACTGTGGCTCAGATCATGAACTCCTTGTTGCCAAATTCAGACGTAAATTGAAGAAAGTAGGGAAAACCACTAGACCATTCAGGTATGACCTAAGTCAAATCCCTTATGATTATACAGTGGAACTGAGAAATAGATTCAAGGGATTAGATCTGATAGAGTGCCTGAAGAACTATGGACAGAGGTTAATGGCATCATACAGGAGGCAGGGATCAAGACCATCCCGAAGAAAAGGAAATGCAAAAAGGCAAAATGGTTGTCTGATGAGGCCTTACAAATAGCTGAGAAAAGAAGAGAAGCAAAAGGCAAAGGAGAAAAGAAAGATATACCCATTTGAGTGCAGAGTTCCAAAGAATAGCAAGGACCTTCCTCAGTGATCAATGCAAAGAAATAGAGGAAAACAATAGAATGGGAAAGATTAGAGATCTCTTCAAGAAAATTAGAGGGCGGTCCTAAGATGGCAGAGGAATAGGATGGGGATACCACTTTATCCCCCACAAATTCATCAAAAGACCATTTGAATGCTGAGTAAATTCCACAAAACAACTTCTGAATGCCGGCAGAGGACATCAGGTACCCAGAAGAGCAGCCCGTTGTCTTCGAAAGGAGGTAGGAAAACAAATAAAAGATAAAAAGAGAGACAAAAGAGGTAGGGACGGAGATCCATCCCGGGAAAGGAGTCTTAAAAAAGAGAGAAGTTTCCAAACACCAGGAAACACACTCACTGCCGAGTCTGTGGCAAGCCTTGGAACCTCAGAGGGCAACATAACCAGGAAGGAAAATAAATAATTAAAACCCACAGATTATGTGCCCAACGGTAACTCCCAGTGGAGAAGCAGCGCAGACGCCAGCATCCACCACTAGCAAGTGGGGGCTGGGCAGGGAGGCACAGGCAGCATTGCTTAGGGTAAGGACCAGGCCTGAATGCCCTGAGGGCAATCTGAGGGAACTAACTTGAGATAGCAAACCAGACTGTGGGAATAGCTACTCCGCAAAAAGCCCTAACCTAAAACACCGCCAGGGCCACTCACAGAACAACGGACTGAGCAGAGCTAGCCGGCTGCGGACCAGCCCATCCCCTGCTGGAGACAGGCAGGTGAAGGCAGCCAGAGCCAGAAGGGGGCAGTCGCAGCCCCAGAGAGGCATCATCTACCAAACTGCAAGCAGGCTTCATTGCTAGCTAAAACTTATTGGGATTCTGGATGGTCGACATCCTTCTGAGAAGGTGCTCTGGTTGTACACCCAGAAAACCGAGCAGCAGGGACGTGGGAGGCGATAAGTCGCAGTGACCGCACTTGCCAAACACCTGGTTGTCTGAGCTGCTCAGACCTAGGAAGGGTACAAACGCAGGCCCAACCGAGTCTGCGCCTTTGTGGAGTACCCGAGTACCTGAACCTCAGTGGCTTACACCTGGGAAGTGCATACAACCCAGGGCCAGCCTCAGATAGTTCCCGGCAGAGCAACCTAGAGCCTAAGCAGTGTAGACAGGGAAAGCACACACGCCATTAGCGGGGGCAAACCCAGTGTGGCCGAGACACTGGGAGCACTTCCCACGGATGCCAGTGTTATTTGTTTGCAGTGTTCCTCCCTCCCCACAGCATGACCGAACAAGGGAGCCTAAAAAAGTGTCCACCACCGCCCCCTTGTGTCAGGACGGAAATTAGACACTGAAGAGACCAGCAAACAGAAGAAGCTAAAACAGAGGGAACGGCCTTGGAAGTGACAGGTGCAATAGATTAAAACCCTGTAGTTAGCACCGACTACATAGGAAGGGGGCCCATAGATCTTGAGAAGTATAGCTGCATCAAGGAACTATCAGAAAATGAACTGACCCCACATTGTCCACAACAACACCAGAGAAAGTCCTAGAAATATTTGTACTATAATCATCTTTCTCTTCTCTTCTCCATGTAACTCTGGGAACCTCTCTGGGTGTCCCTCACTGTGGAGAAACTTTTCATCTTTAACCTAGATGTTTTATCAACGGTGCTGTATAGATGGAGAAGTCTTGAGGCTACTGTAAAAATAAGACTGAAAACCAGAAGCAGGAGGCTTAAGTCCAAATCCTGAGAACACCAGAGAACTCCTGACTCCAGGGAACATTAATCGACAGGAGCTCATCAAACGCCTCCATACCTACACTGAAACCAAGCACAAACCAAGGGCCAACAAGTTCCAGAGCAAGACACGCCACACAAATTCTCCAGCAACAGAGGAACATAGCCCTGAGCTTCAATATACAGGTTGCCCAAAGTCACTCCAAACCCATTGACATCTCATAACTCATTACTGGACACTTCATTGCACTCCAGAGAGAAGAAATTCATCTCCACCCACCAGAACACAAACACAAGTTTCCCTAACCAGGAAACCCTGACAAGCCACCTGTCCAACCCCAGCCAAAGCGAAGAAACTCCACAATAAAGAGAACTCCACAAACTGCCAGAATATGGAAAGGCCACCCCAAACACAGCAATATAAACAAGATGAAGAGACAGAGAAATACCCAGCAGGTAAAGGAACAGGATAAATGCCCACCAAACCAAACAAAAGAGGAAGAGATAAGGAATATACCTGATAAACAATTCCAAATAATGACAGTGAAAATGATCCAAAACCTTGCAAACAAAATGGACTTACAGATAAATAGCCTGGAGACAAGGATTGAGAAGATGCAAGAAAGGTTTAACAAGGACCTAGAAGAAATAAAATGAGTCACTATTAACACCATACACAAAAATAAACTCTAAATGGATTAAAGATCTAAATGTAAGACCAGAAACTATAAAACTCCTAGAGAAGAACATAGGCAAAACACTCTCTGACATAAATCACAGCAGGATTCTCTATGACCCATCTCCAAGAATATTGGAAATAAAAGCAAAAGTAAACAAATGGGACCTAATTAAAATTAAAAGCTTCTGCACAACAAAGGAAACTATAAGCAAGATGAAAAGACAGCCTTCGGAATGGGAGAAAATAATAGCAAATGAAGCAACTGACAAACAACTAATCTCAAAAATATACAAGCAACTCCTGCAGCTCAATTTTAGAAAAATAAACGACCCAATCAAAAAATGGGTCATTTTTTTGGAGAAAAGACATTTCTCCAAAGAAGACATATAGATGGCTAACAAACACATGAAAAGATGTTCAACATCACTCATTATCAGAGAAATGCAAATTAAAACCACAATGAGGTACCATTTCATGCCAGTCAGAATAGCTGCGATCCAAATGTCTATAAGCAATAAATGCTGGAGAGGATGTGGAGAAAAGGGAACCCTCTTACACTGTTGGTGGGAATGCAAACTAGTACAGCCACTATGGAGAACAGTGTGGAGATTCCTTAAAAAACTGGAAATAGAACTGCCATACGACCCAGCAATCCCACTGCTGGGCATACACACCAAGGAAACCAGAATTGAAAGAGATATGTGTACCCCAATGTTCATCGCAGCACTGTTTATAATAGCCAGGACATGGACGCAACCTAGATGTCCATCAGCAGATGAATGAATAAGAAAGCAGAGGTACATATACACAATGGAGTAGTACTCAGCCATTAAAAAGAATACATTTGAATCAGTTCTAATGAGGTGGATGAAACTGGAGCCTATTATACAGAGTGAAGTAAGCCAGAAAGCAAAACACTAATACAGTATACTAACGCATATATATGGAATTTAGAAAGATGGTAATGATAACCCTGTATGTGAGACAGCAAAAGAGACACAGATGTATAGAGCAGTCTTTTGGACTCTGTGGGAGAGAGCGAGGGTGGGATGCTTTGGGAGAATGGCATTGAAACATGTAAAATATCATATAAGAAACAAATAGCCAGTCCAGGTTCGATGCAGGATACAGGATGCTTGGGGATGGTGCACTGGGATGACTCAGAGGGATGGTATAGGAGGGAGGTGGGAGGGGGGTTCAGGATTTGGAACACATGTACACCCGTGGCAGATTCATGTTGATGTATGGCAAAACCAATACAATATTGTAAAGTAATTAGCCTCTAATTAAAATAAATAAATTAAAAAAAGAAGTTAAATAAGCAAGGTGACAATATACACCCTTGATGTAGTCCTTTCCCAATTTTGAACCAGTCCATTGTTCCATATCCAGTTCTAACTGTTGTTTCTTGTCCTGCTACAGGTTTCTCAGGAGGCAATTAAAGTGGTCTCGTATTTCCATCTCTTTTAAGAATTTTCCAGTTTGTTTTAATCCACACAGTCAAAGGCTTTAGCATAGTCATTGAAGCAGATGTTTTTCTGTAATTCCCTTGCTTTCTCTATGATTCAACAGATGTTGGCCATTTGATCTCTGGTTTCTCTGCCTTTTCTAAATCCAACTTGTACATCTGGCAGTTCTCCGTTCATGTACTGCTGAAGCCTAGCTTGAAGGATTTGAGCATTACTTTGCTAGCATGTGAAATGAGTGGAATTGTGTGGTAGTTTGAACATTCTTTGGCATTGCCCTTCTTTGGGATGGAATGACTATGTTGACATATAAATAAATGTATTGATTTCTAGGCAGTGACATGAGCTCACGGCAGCAAAGTCATTTCTCCCCCAGCCCTTTGTAAACAACTAATTAGATAGACATGCAGGAACTAAAGTACTTAGCACCCTAGGCCAAGGGACTCAGAGGGCTATCCAAATATAAATCCAAAAATAAATAAACAAGACCTTGTAAGGGCTGTGGATTCAAGGAGTCAGAGAGCCTTCCCCCAATACGTCAGGAGAGTTCTGACCTGGGCAAATACAGGCAAGAGATTTTGTGCAAGCCCAGCCTGTCTGAAGACAGAGTCCAGCAATGGAGAGAACCACTGCCATGGACAGACAGATGGAGAACTACACCAGAACTACCCCCTTCCCTGGATACTGCCTGGGGAGACAGCAACTGCAACCCCTCCTGAGAGGAGGTGGAAAGTGGTAACCACCCAGCTACCCAGTTTAGGGATTATGGTGGGAGAAACTTGTTTCTCTCCAACAGCACCTTGGTTTCTGGGGGGAGGATGGAAAGAAAGCAGATAGAAATATTAGAACATTATATGAGCAGGTTACTGCTGTCTTCTTCAGAAGTCAGCATGGGATCTGCCCACTAGGCTTGGAGTACCACACATAAGAATCTCCACCTGGCCTAAAGACATCCTCAAAGCCCCAGTGCTAACCCCACACCTCCCCCCATCCTGCTGTCAGCTCCTGTGTGCACCCCCAGTGCCACTGTGAGAGAGGCATCCAGGGCACAGGGAGCTTGCTCAGAAAACAGACCGCAAACGGTGGGCAAAAGCGAAATCACAAACTTGACTTATAGCGCCACCTTCTGGAGTACAAAATAAATGCTTCTAATAGCCCTGGTCCATTGTGGCTCAGACAGTAAAGAACCCGCCTGCAATGCGGGAGTGGAGAAGGCAATGGCAACCCACTCCAGTACTCTTGCCTGGAAAATCCCATGGACGGGGGAGCCTGGTAGGCTGCAGTCCATGGGGGTCGCTAAAAGTCGGACACAACTGAGCGACTTCACTTTCACTTTTCACTTTCATGCATTGGAGAAGGAAATGGCAACCCACTCCAGTGCTCTTGCCTGGAGAATCCCAGGGAGGGGGAGCCTGTTGGGCTGCCGTCTATGGGGTAGCACAGAGTCGGACACGACTGAAGTGACTTAGCAGAAGCAGCAGCAATGCGGGATACCTGGGTTCAATCCCTGGGTTGAGAAAATCCTCTGGAAAAGCAAATGGCAACCCACTCCAGTATTCTTGCCTGGAGAATCCCCATGGACACAGGAGCCTGCGGTTGCAAAGAGTCAGACACGATTGAGCAACTAAGCACAGCCCAACACAGTTTATAAGAACCAAAGTAAACATAAATCCTTAACCAAGAAAGGTGTCTGCTACTTCAAATGTGAATGCACAGTTCGATATGTGCAAGCACTATGAAAACTCAGGGAAATATGTTATCACAAACAGAAAATTCTCCAGCAACTGAACAGAAACACATGGAATATTGTGATCTGACTGATAAAGCATTCAAAATAGCTATTATGAAGAAATTCAACAAGCTACAAGAAAACTCAAGAAGGCAATTTAATAAACCCAGAAATAAAAATGTAAGGATGTCCTTAACAAAGACTTTGAAATTATTTTTAAAAATCTGGACTGAAGGACTCCATGAATGAATGAGATGAAGAATGCAATGGAGAGCATCTGCAGCAAGGCAGACCAGGGGGAGGAATGGTCTCCTGGAGGATAGGGCTATAGAAAGAATACACTTAGAAGAATGGAAGACTTAATAATAGTGAAGAAAGCCTAAGAGAGCCATTGGTTTCCATCAGAAAGGCAAATATCCAAATTACTGGGATTCCAAAGGAGGGGAGGAAAAAAGGGGACAGATAGTTTGTTTAAAGAAACAGTAGCTGAGGGACTTCCTTGGTGGTCCAGTTTCATCGCCATGGGCCTGGGTTTGTTGCCTAATGGGGGAACTAAGATCTCACAAGCCAAGTGGTACAACCGAAAAAAGAAAGAAATACAGCTGAGAACTTTACAAACCTGGGGAAAACATAGACATGCAGGTCTACAAAACTACTAAAACATTCCACCATTCCAGTGCAAAAACAGACCATCCCTGTGTCTGGAAGATTCCCTGGAGGAGGGTATGGCAACCCACTCCAGTATTCTTACCTGGAGAATCCCATGGACAGAGGAACCTGGCAGGCTGCAACCCATGGAGTCGCAAAGAGACACAACTGAAGTGACTTAACACGCACAGGCACGTGGGTTTTTCTAGTTGCAGCCAGCAGGTGGCGCACAGGCTAAACTAAAATACTAGGTTAGTTTCAGGTAAACAACAAAGTGATTCAGTGATAAATACAGAAAGTTACATATTCTTTTCCAGATTTTTTACGTTATAGGTTATTATAAGATCTTGAATATAGTTCCCTGTGCTATACAGTGAATTCTTGTTTATCTATTTCAAATAAAGTGGCATCTATTAATCTCATATTCCTAATTTACCCTTTCCCCTTCCCCTTTGGTAACCGTAAATTTGTTTTCTATGTCTGTGAGTCTATTTCTGTTTTGTAAATAAGTTCATTTGTATTATTTTTTAGATTCCACATACACATGATGTGATATTTGTCTTTCTGTATGACTTCATTTGATACAATACTTTCTAGGTTTATTCATGTTGCTGCAAATGGCAATATTTCATGTTATTTTTATGGCTGAATAATAGTCCATTGTATATATGTACCACATCCTCTTTATTCATTCATCTGTTGGTGGACATTTTGATGCTGCTATGAACATTGGGGTGACTTTATCTTTTCAAATCAGAGCTTTCTCTGGATATATATAGACTTTTTGATGATGGTTATTCTAGCCAGTGTGAGGTGGTACTTCATTGTAGTTTTGATTTGCATTTCTCTAATAATTCACAATGGTGAGCATCTTCTCATGTGCCAGATGGCCATCTGTATGTCTTCTTTAGAGAAATATCTATTTAGGTCTTCTGTCCACTTTTTGATTGGGCTGTTTATTTTATTGACATTGAGTTATATGTGCTGTGTGTATATTTTGAAAATTAACCCCTGTTGGCCTCATTATTTGCAAACATTTTCTCCCAGGCCATATATTTCTTTTCATTTCCTTTCCTGTACAAAATATTTTAAGTTTCATTAGATCTCATTTCTTTATTTTTGCTTTTATTTCCATTGCCTTGGGAGACTGACCTAAGAAAACATGACTACAATTTATGTCAGAGAATGTTTTGCCTATGTTATCTTTTGAATTTTATGATGTCACATCTTATATTTAAGTCTTTCAGCCATTTTGAGTTTATTTTTGTATGTGGTATGAGGCTGTGTTCTAACTTCATTGATTTACATGCGCCTGTCCAACTTTTCCAACACCACTTGCTGAAGAAACTGTCTTTTCTCCAGTGTATATTGTTGCCTCTTTAGCAGAAGATTCATTGATTGTAGGTGTGTAGGTTTATTTGTATTCTCGTCCATTGATCTACATGTCTGTTTCTGTGCCAGTACCATGCTATTCTGATTACTACAGCTTTGTAGTCAAATCCAAAGTCTGGGAAACTTATGCCTCCAGCTTCGTTCTTTCTCCTCAAGATTACTTTGGCAATTTGGGGTTTAAATGGGCTGTTTTATCTATTAGATATTTTATATAATTCACGAAGTAACCACAAAGCAAAAACCTAGAGTAGACCCACAAAGGGGAAAGGAAGGGGAACCAGAGCATACCGCCATGGAAATCAGCCCATTTATGAATCAGGCTGAGAAAGACAGGAAAAGAAATAATGGAAATACAAAACATGAAAACAAATTGGCATTAGTAAATCCTACATATCAATAATTACTCTAAATTTAAGTGGATTGATTTCACCATTAAAAGGCACAGAGTGGCTGAATGAATTTTTAAAATAACACCAGACTGTAAGAGAGATCCATTTCAGATTTAAGGACAAATATACAGTCAAAGTGAAGTGATGGAAAATTATATTCCATATAATTGGAAAGAAGTGGGAATAACTATACTTACATCTGACAAAATACTTTAAGCCAAAAATTGTAACAAGAGACAAAAGAGGCTGTTATAAAATGACAAAGTGATCAATGCATCCAAAAGATATAACAATAACAAATAACACACCCATTACCTACATATGTTAAGCACCTGAAACATGTATATATAATATCATATATGAAACAAGTGGCCAGTCCAGGTTCGATGCACGATACTGGATGCTTGGGGCTGGTGCACTGGGACGACCCAAAGGGATGGTACAGGGAGGGAGGAGGGAAGAGGGTTCAGAACAGGGAACACGTGTATAGCTGTGGCGGATTCATGTTGATATTTGGCAAAACCAATACAATATTGTAAAGTTAAAAAATAAAATTAAATTAAATTTTAAAAAATAAAAATAAACAAATAAATACTAATAGATATGAAGAAAGAGAATAGAATGGAAAAGGTGAAAACCATGACAGATTTTATTTTCTTGGGTTTCAAAATCACTGCAGACAGTGGCTGCAGCCACGAATTTAAAAGACACTTGCTCCTTGGAAGGAAAGCTGTAAGAAACCTAGACAGCATATTAAAAAGCAGAGACATCACTTTGCTGACAAAGGTCCATATTGTCAAAGCTATGGTTTTTCCAGTAGTCATGTATGGATGTGAGAGTTGGACCATAAAAAAGGCTGAGCACTGAAGAATTGATACTTTTGAATTGTGTTGCTGGAAAAGACTCTTGAGAGTCCCTTGGACAGCAAGGAGGTCAAACTAGTCCATCCTAAAGGAAATCAACCCTGAATATTCATTGGAAGGACTGATGCTGAAGTGCCAATACTTTGACCACCTGATGCAAAGAGCCGACTCATTGGAAAAGACCCCGATGGTAGGAAAGATTAAGAGCAGGAGGAGAAGGGGGAGACAGAGGATGAGACAGCTGGAGAGCAACACTGACTCAACGGACATGCGTTTGAGCAAACTCCAGGAGATAGTGAAGGACAGCGAGGCCTGGCGTGCTGCGGCCCATGGGGTCACCAAGAATAGGACATGACCTAGTGACTAAACAACAACATGAAAGGATGCCGGGGTCCAGCCCCGGTTGAATCCAGGGATTCCCTCGGGAGGACGGTGTCGGCGATTAAAAGAATAGATAAAGAGATAATGAAAGAATTTTGCAGTTAAGAAAATAGAGGAGATAAAAGAAGCTGATATCCCTTGGTTTACACAGAAAGCCAATAAAGCCCCAGCATGGGACTTGCTCTGTTCACGTAAGCTGCAGGCACCCTCTCGAATCGTGGAAGGTGCCCCACCTTAGGCACCTTCTCGAGTGGGTCTTAGAAGCCCAGGCAGGAAAGTGAACACAGAGGGCCCCTGTACTCCAGGGAAATCAGCCTGAAAAGGAAAAGGAAAGAGAAAGAACGACACAGGGAGACCAAGCCTGATGAGCAAGGCCCGCACTTTATTTTCCAAAATAGTTTTTATACCTTAAATTGTGCATAGAGGATAATGGGGGAAGGGGTAGAGTCATGTAAGGTCAGCAGTCCTTGATCTTTATCGAAGCCACGCTTTCTTTCTGCAAACGTATCATATGCAAAAGCTTTAGGTGATACACATCATCTTCTGGCCAGGAGGCCTGTTAACATTTTATGACCCTTTCTTCAGAAAACTTATTTTTCTCTAAAGGTGATTATTCTAAAGTCAGGTGCCACCCTCCGGAAACATTAGATAAAGTTGCATTTCTATAGGGCAAAAGTGTGGTGGGCTATAACAAGAAAAGAATTAACTCAAGGGTCCAAGGTTACAAACATTAAAGCTACTACTTACATTTCTATACACCAACTATATTAATCAATACACTCCCAGGGACACAGTAGGTAAGGGATATGGAAACTTGGCAGCAAGCATTAGCTCAACAAAGAAATCCTCTACTAGTTCTATTCTAACAATTTTAACTCTCTGAGAAGCTCTGCATTGTTAGCATATCTTAAGCTTCCTGTGCCTCTCGTGGTTCTGAGGCTGTGAATCTGAACAAACCTGTCAGGCAAGCTAGAAAGTCATCAGAGGGGTTTGAATTGAAACACTCCTATTATGCCCAGGAGAATTATTAACTAGAGTTTTAAGTTGATTTTCTTACAGAGAAAGGTGGTCGGGGATAGCCCCCCATTAATGTCAGAAGAGATGGTGAAAGTCGTAAAATAGTAAAACAGACAGATTCTAGTTTTGGGGTAGATGCTCAGGCAGGTTCGGAGAGGTAGGGGGCGGGGGGGATGGCCCTAGAGCTCTGACTCACCTTGCCCCTCAGAGCTCTCTCTCCCGCATGACCTTGTCATGGGTGGGGATTCCTGTGCTGGCTCCTGGCAAAAGGAGACATAAGGAACAATACACTAATAGTAGGGTATTTCAATATCCCACTTTCAACAATTGATAGAACACCCAGACGGAAAATCAGCAAGAAATGATGAATGTAAAATATACATTAGACCAAAGGAATGTATCAGACATCTATAGAACACTCCATCCAACAGCAGCAGAACACAACATTCTTCTCAAATGTACACTTCACATTTTTGAGGGTTGATCATCTAATAGGACAAAGAACAACTCTTAGCAAATTTAGGGAGATTGAAATCTTAATAGGTATCCTTTCCAACCACAGTGATTTAAGCTAGAAGTCAACCACAGGAAGAAAGCTAGAAAATCCACAAATATAAGGAAACAAACAAAACATTCATGAAAAACCAATGGGCCAAAGAAGAATTTTTAAAAGTCTCAAATGAAAATAGAAACACAACTTACCAAAATCCTTAGCAGTCCACAGAGGGGGGTTTACAGAGTTAAATTCTCCGTCCATGGGATTTTCCAGGCAAGAGTACTGGAGTGGGGTGCCATTGCCTTCTCTGAGATTAGCATTAGAAAAGTCTAAAATACACAATCTAACTTTAAACCTCAACAACAACAAAAAGCAGAGGAAATTAAACCTAAAGTTAGCAGAAGGAAAGAAATACTGAGAATAGAGAGTAGAAAACAATAGACTGGATCAACAAAACTAAGAGATGGTATTTGTATAAAATAAAATTGTGGGGATTTCCCTGGTGGTCCAGGGGTTAAGAATGCACCTTCTAATGCAGGGGATGTGGGCTCCATCCCTGGTCAGGGACTAAAATCCCAAGTTTTGCTCAGCAACTAAGCCTATGTACCCAACTACTGAACCGGCATGCTCTAGAGCCTGTGAACCACAACTAGAGAGAAGACGAGCACCACAGTGAAGATCCCACAGGCTGCAACAAAGACCCTGCATAGTCATCAAATATTTTTTAAATAAATAAAAATGAGAAAACTTTTTCTAGATTAACTAAGAAGAAAGAGAAAAGAAAGTTAGAAACGAAAGAGCAGACATTAAAGTGTTAACACAGAAATACATAAAATCATGAAAAACTACTATGAAAAACTTTATGCCAACAAAAAAAAATGACCTAAAAGAAACAGTTAATTATGTAGAATTATACAACCTACCAAAACTGAACGGGGGGAAAAAAAACAAATAACAGACAAATAACAAGGAAGGTGATTGAATCAGTAATCTAAAGCTTCCTATCACAGAAAACCTCAGGACCAGATGGCTTCACTGGTACATTCTACCACACATTTAAGGAAGACTTAACACCAATCCTTCTTAAAGTCTTCCAAAATTTGAAGAGGTAGAAACATGTCCAAACTTTTTATATGAGGCAATCATTGCCCTGATCTGGACAGATAAAGACACTACAAGAAAACAAAACTACAGACCAATATCCCCGATAAACATAGATACAAAAACTCGCAACAAAATATTAGTAAATCAAATTCAAGAACACCTTAAAAGGATTATACTACCATGACCAGGTGGGGTTTTCCCCTGGGAGGCAAGAAGGGTTCAACATATGCAAATAAAATGTGATACTCCACATTAATAGAATGAAAGATAAAAATAATATGATCATTTCAAGAGATGCAGTAAAAGCATTAACGAAATATAACCCTGCTTCATGATTTAAAAAAAAAAAAAAAAACCTCAGTAGACTGAGGTTAGAAAGAACACACCTCAACGTATTAAGGACATATACAACAAACCCAGAGCTAACATTATACTCAATGCAGAAAACATGAAAGCTTCCCCCCTAATATCAGGAACAAGATAAGAGTGCTAACTCTCATTACTCTTATTCAGTGGAATTCTGGAAGTGCCAACTGCAGCAATTAGGCAAAACAAAGAAATAAAAGACATCTAAATTAGAAAACAAGAAGTTGTTGCATAACACAGGTAGCTCAGTCAGATTCTCTGTGACAAACTAGAGGGGTGGAATGGGGGAGACGAGGGAGGGAGCTTCCAGAGGGAGGGGATATACATTTACTTATGGCTGAATCAGCGTTGTTGTACAGCAGAAACTGATACAACATTGTAAAGCAATTATCTTTTGATTAAAAACAAAATTTTGAAAAAAAAAATGTAAATGTTTTCTATTTACTGATTATGATGTTATATATTGAAAATTTCAAACTCAACTAGAAATCTGTTGGATATAATCAAAGAATTCAGAAAATTTGCAGGATATAAAAATCAATGGACAGAAATCAGTTGTTTTTCTATAAATGAACAATGAAACATGTGAAAAAGAATTAAAGAAAACTCACAGAAAGATTCACAATAGCATCATACACCATAGAATAGCTAGGAATAAATCTAACTACAAAAATGAAAGATCCGTACAGGAAAAACTGCAAGACTCTCCGGAAAGAAATCAAAGAAGACACAAATAAATGGAAAGAAGACACCCTGTGTTCATTATTGGAAGAGTTAATTTTGTTAAATGTCAGATAACTCCTTATCAAAATCCCAATGGCATTTTTATAGAAATAGAAAAAATAATCCTAAAATTTGGATGAAATGACTAAAGATCCCAAATGACCAAAGCAATCATGAGAAAGAAAAGCAAAACCATAAGTATCATAGTTTCTAATCTTAAACTCTACTACAAAACTATAGCAATTAAATCAGTATAATACTGGCATAAAAATAGACCCATAATTAAACCCCTGCATATACAGTCAGCTAAAATCTAACAATGGAGCAGGAACATCCAATAGGAAAAGAAGACAATCTCTTCAAAATTGGTGTTCGAAAAATTGAAGAACCACATGCAGAAAAGTGAAAATGGACTCCTATTTTACACAATTCAGAAAATTAATTCAAAATGGATCAAACAATTAAACATAAGATCTGAAACCATAAAACTCCTAGAAGGAAGCAATGAGAAGACACTCCTCAATATTGGTCTTGTCATTGATATTTTAGATATGACATCAAAACCACAAACAACAACAACAAAATCAACAAATGGAATGACATCAAACAAAAGCTTCTGCACAGTAAAAGAATCAATGAAATGAAAAGACAGCCTACAGGATGGGAGGAAAATGATTTACAGATTTACAAAATTTTCCTCCCATAAAATAGCAATGACAAGACCAATATTGAGGAGTGTCTTCTCATTGCTTCCTTCTAGGAGTTTTATGGTTTCAGATCTTATGTTTAATTGCTTGATCCATTTTGAATAGGGGTTAATATCTAAAACAGAAAAAGAACTCATAAAACAACCTAATTTAAAAATGAGTAGAGGAACTGAACAGACATTTTTCCAAAGAAAGCATGTAAATTGTCTACAGTGATATGAAAAAGTGCTCAACCTCATCACTAATCTGGAGAATGGAATGGCTATCCACTCCAGTATTCGTGCCTGGAGAATTTCATTGACAGAGGAACCTGGCAGACTACAGACCATGGAGTCACAAAGAGTCAGACATGACCGAGCAACTATCACTAATCATAAGGGAAAGGCAAATTGAAACCATTATGAGGTCTCACCTCACACCTGTTAGGATGTTGATCCTCAAGAAGATAAAAATAACAAACATTGGAGAGAATACAGAGAAAAGGGGACTTTTCTTTGTGAACTGCTTGTGGGATTGTAAGCTGGTGCAGCCACTATGGAGCACAGTATGGAAGCTCCCCGAAAATTAAAAGTAGAACTACCACATGATCCACCAGTCCTGCTTCTAGGTATAAACTCACAGAAAATGAAGACTAGATACTGAAGAGACACCTGTATTCCCATGGGGATAGTAGCATTATTAACAACAGCCATGATATGGAAATAACATAAATGCCTACCAACAAATAAATTGATAAAGAAAATGTGGGGGACTTCCCTGGTAGCGCAATGGATAGGAATCCACCTGCCAATGCAGGGGATATTAAAAGAGGAAAAAGTCAGTCCCACCCTGATCCCCTTTTCCACAAGTCTCCCCAGTCCTACGATAAGGAAAGTCACTCCACAGAAGCAAGGCATGAACTACTAAATGGGGCCCAGGGTTAGTTATATGTAAGAAAATAACTGTTTCCAAAAAGCAGTGCATTTTCCTGAGAAAAGCTTTTCACTCATCATTAGAGGAAATAGCTTCTGTCAAATTCTAGTCAAAGACAGTGTGTGTCCAATGGGCAATGCCTTCCCAAACTGGCACATGGGGACCCAGGGAGTGTGGGAGTGAAGGATGGGGAGAGGAGCCCCCAGGCCAGCATGTTCCCAGGTGTCTCCCCGGCCCAGGGCCAGGCTTCCCACCCACAAGACTCCATCATATCCCACGTGTTCATCCAGCTCCTTTGGCTGTAATAGTTTGCATAGGAGTGAATAAGGCCTAGTCTAGATTCTGAATATGTTTCAGTGGCCCCTCTGGTCCCCAAAGTCAAACAGGTTATGCTGAAAAAACCTGAGCAGCCTTAACTCCCTCAAAGGGGAGCTTCCATGCAGCTTTTTGTGTGGGTTGCCGAGTTATTGTCTCCCCTGCATTATTGTCTCCCCTGCATTAAACTAAGAAAGCTTTCTCAGTAATTTTTAGGTCTTTTCCCCCCACAGAAATCTCTTAATACTTATTCCTTGAATATCTTACAAGCCCATTTCCCCAGTCATGTAAATTCCTCAACTCAGCCTTTTAAAAGTCTTTTATATCAGATTTTAATTTGGCATGGAAAATTGTTTAAGATAGTTATTAACTGGCAGAGATAACTGGGAAAAATAATCAACACCATTATTCAAGAGAATTTATAGCAATAACTTCTAATTTCTAATATTTCTAACTTCAACTGATATCGCCTAAATTTAGTTCCCTATTACATCAGTTCCTCTCAGCTGGCATACATTTTTACAGAATATAAAAGAAATATACTGAAACAAAAATGCCTCCTGATTCCCTGCTTCAGCTGGTGGTTTACAGTGGTCTGAAGGAGCAACAATAGAGCATCTGGAAGTTTTTCAATCCCCAATGATGGGTATCCCCAGGATGGTGATTTATCTTCAAATTCCAAATCAGCTACCAGATATGAGAGCAGAGGCACTCTGCTAGGAACCTGAGGACAGTGGGCGATTGGTGACTCTGACCTGCCCTGGAGATTAAAATGGAAGAGGAGAATGAAGATGTGAGCAGAGAAGCTCTGAACCAAAACACACCCTGTGTGCTGCTTGAGTGATGCGCGCTCTGGGAGATCAGGAAGTAGAGAGGTGGCTCCTGGCCAAGGGAATCTTGCAGGAGATGACAATCCACAAGGGGCCTGATGGGCTGGGACTGAGGTGGAAAGGCACAGACAGGAAAGCTAAGTCAACACCAGGAAATGCAAAGAGAACACTTTGCTCGGAGTGGAAAATTTATGTCAGAGTACAGAGTGACCATGGTGTTTAAATAACAGTTGTCCAGACAACAAGGTCTGACTGTATAGCACAGGGAAATACAGTCAACATCCTGGGATAAACGATAACAGAAAAGAATATAAAAAAGAATATATGTATAACTGAGTCACTTTGCTGTACAGCAAAAAATTAACACAACACTGTAATTCCACTATACTTCAATTAAAAAAAAAAAAAGACTAGTAAAAACAAAATAGTCGGCCCACCTCAGTATCAATGAGCTCACCAAGTACCCAAATCTTGGTTTCTAATGCCATTCTCCAATCAAAGGAACCAAGGCTCCTGTTGGTTCCAGAACTGAGACGTGTGTTAGGGAAATTCAATGAATAGTCTTGTTTAGGCTTCAGAGACAAAGCAGAGCAGGCCTCTGATCTGGCTTCTAACCTGCCTGGACACTGCCCTAACTGGGAGTGACTGGGAGTGACTGCCTGCTGTGAGTGCAAAACTCGGGGCACCTTAAATAAGATGGGGAGAAATCTTGAGATTGTTGAGACCTGGAGGAGGCCTAGCCGACCAAGACCCAGGCTTAACTGTATTCCAAGTTATACAAGAAAAAGCAAACAGCATTAACATGAAACCAGAGCTGCAATTTGGGCACAGATTGCTGATATCCGCTTGCGACCATCCTGGGATTATAAGTGGGAACGCAGAACTCCAATCTTTGAAGTCTCACCCATGGAACGGATGTGCTGCCTGGGACCCTTTCCCAGCTGGGACTCCAGATGCGCTGTGACACGGGACTTCCCAGAGCTGTTTAAGTCTGGATGTTGGTCAAAACCCAATTTGGTGATGCATTCTCTGAATTTTCTCTTTTCTTTTAATGTTAGTATGTTGAAAGTAAGCTAGATAATTCTCTAGTAAATATCTGTATTGTGTAGTTGTATATAATGAGTGGCTTATTTTGTTAACAAATCCTTTGAAGCTGAGACAAAAGTGAAAACTTTCAGCAAAACAGCAGGAAATACACAAGATGGACCCATTGCATCTCATCTTGTCAGAATGTAAAGAAGGCTGAAAACAAAACATGTACATTTTAATTTAAAAATACTTCACTGCTAAAAGATGCTAACCATCATCTGACAAGAGTTGCCACAAACCTTCAATATGTAAAAAAAAAAGAAAAGAAAAGAAAAAGAAAACAACTCAGTATCTGCAAAGCACAATCACTGAAAAACAATAAAACAAGATATACCCATATTTTATGTCCTGTTCCTTTCAGTACTCAAATTTTTAAGTAAATATGTACAGCTGAATATCCCTTGATTTGCTTATCCTGCTGCTATGCTGGAGCCAAAGAACTGTCCCTTGCAGCATAAGGAATTTAGAGACATCCGTGACTAACAGATTACCTGGAAGCAGAAGTGCTCCCAGATATTTCCATTTTCTAGACAGAAAAGTTCAACAGATCAGAATGGGAAAGTGAAGGCACACAGCCCTGACTGCCGCCTCTGACGAGCTTTCCACCCAAAGCAGAGCTGCTACACTCGCTGTGACTCAGACGCTGCTGCGCGTGCAGCCCTGCAGCCGCCGTCTCAGTGGCGCCAGCCTGCTCCTGAGCGCCGGGGTCACCACCGGCGTCTCCGAGAACCTGGCCAGTCGGCCTGACAGGATCAGCTTAGAGCATTAGAAAATAAAGAGCAAAACAAAACCCTTAAACCATTAACATCTTAAGGCTGATTTTTTTTTCTCTCTTTTCTTTTTCTTTCTTTCTTTCTTTTTTTTTTTTTTTTTGAGACCTCACCACCTAAATGGGTTGCTGACAAGGGCTTACTAGATACTTGCTTGGGAACTGAGGCGACTCATGTCTCAGCAGACTAAATGGCTCAACTTCCAAATTTCCGAAAAAGGCACTCGGTGTGTCTTTCGGGTGGTATTTCACGAAGCCCCAGTCCACACTCCTCTCCTGCTCTTTAGTTGTGCTTTCGAACAGGGCCACTGTGATGACCTTCTCCCCAAATGGGCGCATTTTGGGTTGAGGAAGAGGAGGTCAGCGAGCAAAAGACAGTTTCTTAGATATCAAACCAGTTACCATAAACAGTTTAGAAAAGAAAAGCATAGTATTATGGGCCTGGACTGGAAACACAGACAGGAGAATGAACAAAGCTTCAAAGAAGGGCGGCAGCAGGAAGGCCAAGATCTGATTTGGGACAAAACCGAGATGCGCAGGGCAGGCTGCAGGCTGCAGGCTGCAAATCACAGCCTTTACACCCCTCTAAGTCGCTTCTTCTCCCGGCACCTCGTTTCACAGGGGAGGATGGGGAGTAATAGGTAAGACCGGACTTTGCAGGCACCCCAGCCTCCAACTGCGATATGGAGCCCACAGCCCCGCCTGTTGTGCGCTGGAAGGCCGGGAACTGCTCCCAGCCCTGCACATTCTGGAAATGGCAGTCAAGCAGCCCCACAAGACTGGGAGCTGACTGTGGCTCAGATCATGAACTCCTTATTGCAAAATTCAGACTTAAATTGAAGAGAGTAGGGAAGATCACTAGGCCATTCAGGTATGATCTAAATAAAATCACTTGTGATTATACAGTGGAAGTGACAAATAGATTCAAGGGATTAGATATGATAGAGTGCCTGAAGAACTATGGATGGAAGTTCATAACATTTGTACAGGAGGCAGTGGAAAAAACCACCACCAAGAAAGTGAAATGCAGAAAGAAAAAATGGCTGCCTGAGGAGGCCTTACAAATAGTTGAGAAAAGAAGAGAAGCAAAAGGCAAAGGAGAAAAGAAAAGAGAAACCCATCTCAATGCATAGTTACAAAGAAAAGCAAGGAGAGATAAGAAAGACTTCCTCAGTGATAAATGCAAAGAAATAGAGGAAAACAATAGAATGGGAAAGACTAGAAATCTCTTCAAGAAAATTGAAGACACAAAGGGAATTTTCATGCAAAGATGGGCACAATAAAGGACAGAAATGGTATGTACATAACAGAAGCAGAAGATATTAAGAAGAGATGGCAAGAATACACAGATGAACTATACAAAAAAGGTCTTAATGACCCAGATAACCACGATGGTGTGATCACTCATCTAGAGACAGACATCCTGGAGTGTGAAGTCAAGTGAGCCTTAGGACGCATTACTAGTGGAGGTGATGGAATTCTAGCTAAGCTATTTCAAATCTAAAAGATGATGCTGTGAAAGTGCTGCACTCAATATGCAGCAAATTTGGAAAACTCAGCAGTGGCCACAGAACTGGAAAATGTCAGTTTTCATTCTAATCCCAACGAGGAGCAATGTCAAAGGATGTTCAGTCTACTGCACAATTGCACTCATTTCACATGCTAGCAAGGTAATGCTCAAAATTCTTCAAGCTAGGCTTCAACAGTATGTGAACTGAGAACTTCCAGATGTACAAGCTGGATTTAGAAAAGGCAGAGGAATCAGAGATCAAATTGCCAACAAAATCTGTTGGATCATAGAAAAAGAAAGGGAACTGAAAGGTTGTTGGTGAACCATGAAAGATGCTGGGATTCTTGGCCTCTGGAGGAGAAGAATTCAATCTAGGGCAAGTGATGAGGCTTGATCACTCAGAGCTTTTGTGTAATAAAGTTTTATTAAGTATAAAAGAGATAGAGAAAGCTTCTGACATAGACATCAGAATGGGGCAGAAAGAGTGCCCCCCTGCTAGTCTTTAGCCGGATGTTATATAGTTACTAGCTTGCTGTTAGTTATAGAAAGGAGATATCTCAAAACTCAGAGTGTCACCAGGCCCCTCACCCACAATATGCATTTTGAGATAACATTGGCACCAGGTGAGTCATCCCAGGCCATAAAATGGTTGACATGAATCTTGAAGAAAGGCAGGTTTCCAAGTAAATATAGAGTTTCATTAACATTGATTAGGAGAATGATGTATGAGTAAAACATACTGGTTTGTCAAGTTGGTTCTGAGTCTTAGGCAGAACTGACTTGAAGACAGAGTCTAGAGTAAATACATATTTCACTAGCATACCTTAAGACAAATATTTCCATAAGAAAAATGCATTGGTTAGCACAAGGTTTGAGAAAAGTTAAGTTCAGGTGGAGCCAGGTATCATCATGGCAACACAGAATTTTAAAAGAAGTCTCTTTTTAAACTTGTATAGAGAAGGGGGGAAAAAATCTAACACTTGTTTGTTTACTCCTGCCGCTTAAGAGAGAGATAAAAAAAAAAAAAAAGTCTGACACTTGCAGCCTATTTCCCCCATTTGGAGATCCCCTGCCTTCCTGCCTGTTAGCTTCTCATTGCAGAAATACATCTACTTCTGCTTCATGGACTGCGATAAAAGCTTTGACTGTGTGGATCGCAACAAATTATGGCAAATTCTTAAAGCGATGGAAATACCAGACCACCTTACCTGCCTCTTGAGAAACCTGTATGCAGGACAAGAAGCAACAGTCAGAACCAGACGTGGAACAATGGACTGGTTCAAAATTTGGAAAGGACTACATTAAGGCTGTATGTTGTCACTCTGCTTATTTAATTTATATGCAGAGTACATCATGTGAATGCCAGGCTGGATGAAGCTCAAGCTGGAATCATGACTGCTGGGAGAAATATCATTAACCTCAGATATGCAGATGACATCACCCTTATAGTAGAAAACGAAGAAGAACTAGAGAGCCTCTTGATGAAGATGAAAGAGGAGAGTGAAAAAGCTGGCAAATTAAGCAACTGACAAACAACTAATCTCAAAAATATACAAGTAACTCCTGCAGCTCAATTCCAGAAAAATAAACCACCCAATCAAAAAATGGGCTAAAGAACTAAATAGACATTTCTCCAAAGAAGACATACAGATGGCTAACAAACACATGAAAAGATGCTCAACATCACTCATTATCAGAGAAATGCAAATCAAAACCACAATGAGGTACCATTTCACGCCAGTCAGAATGGCTGCTACCCAAAAGTCTACAAGCAATAAATGCTGGAGAGGATGTGGAGAAAAGGGAACCCTCTTACACTGTTGGTGGGAATGCAAACTAGTACAACCACTATGGAGAACAGTGTGGAGATTCCTTAAAAAACTGGAAATAGAACTGCCATACGACCCAGCAATCCCACTGTTGGGCATACACACCGAGGAAACCAGACTTGAAAGAGACACGTGTACCCCAATGTTCATCACAGCACTGTTTATAATAGCCAGGACATGGACGCAACCTAGATGTCCATCAGCAGACAAATGGATAAGAAAGCTGTGGTACATATACACAATGGAGTGTTATTCAGCCATTAAAAAGAATACATTTGAATCAGTTCTAATGAGGTGGATGAAACTGGAGCCTATTATACAGAGTGAAGTAAACCAGAAAGAAAAACACCAATACAGTATACTAACGCATATATATGGAATTTAGAAAGATGGTAATGATAACCCTGTATGTGAGACAGCAAAAGAGACACAGATGTATAGAGCAGTCTTTTGGACTCTGTGGGAGAGGGCGAGGGTGGGATGATTTGGGAGAATGACATTGAAACATGTATAATATCATATAAGAAACAAATCACCAGTCCAGGTTCAATGCAGGATACAGGATGCTTGGGGCTGGTGCACTGGGATGACCCAGAGGGATGGTATGGGGAGGGAGGTGGGAGGGGGGTTCAGGATGGGGAACATGTGTACACCCGTGGCAGATTCATGTTGATGTAGGGCAAAACCAATACAATATTGTAAAGTAATTAGCCTCCAATTAAAATAAATAAATTTAAATTTTAAAAAAAGCAGTAAAGAAGAAACTCAACATTCAAAAAATGAAGATAATGGCATCCAGTCCCCTCTGCTAAGTCGCTTCAGTCGTGTCCGACTCTGTACGACCCCAGAGATGGCAGCCCACCAGGCTCCCCCATCCCTGGGATTCTCCAGGCAAGAACACTAAGTGGGTTGCCATTTCCTTCTCCAGTGCTTGAAAGTGAAAAGTGAAAGTGAAGTCGCTCAGTCGTGTTCGACTCTTAGTGACCCCATGGACTGCAGCCTACCAGGCTCCTCTGTCCATGGGATTTTCCAGGCAAGAGTACCGGAGTGGGGTGCCATTGCCTTCTCCGCCAGTCCCCTCACTTCGTGGCAAATAGATAGGGAAACAATGGAAACAGTGATAGACTTTATTTTCTTGGGCTCCAAAATCACTTCAGACGGTGACTGCAGCCATGAAATTAAAAGACGCTGGTTCCTTGGAAGAAAAGCAATGACAAAGATAGACAGCGTATTAAAAAACAGAGACATTACCAACAAAGGTCCATATAGTTAAACCTATGGTTTTTCCAGTAGTCATGTATGGATGTGAGAGTTGGGACCATAAAGAAGGCTGAGTGCCAAAGAACTGATGCTTTTGAACTGTGGTGCTGGAGAAGACCCTCCAGAGTCCCTTGGACAGCAAGGAGATCAAACCAATCAATCCTAAAGGAAATCAATCCTGAATATTCATTGGAAGGACCGATGCTGAAGCTGAAGCTCCAATACTTTGACCACCTAATGGGAAGTACCGACTCATTGAAAAAGACCCTGATGCATGGAAAGATTGAGGGCAGAAGGAGAAGGGGACAACAGAGAATGAGACGGTTTGACAGCAACTCTGATGCAATGGACGTGAGTTTGAGCAAACTCCAGGAGATAGCGAAGGACAGGGAAGCCTGGTGTGCCGCATCCTATGGGGTCACAGAGATGGACAGGACTGAGCGACTAAACAACCTCCTCAAGGCACCTGCTACAGCTGGCTAAGACGCCACAGCTCCTAGAATGCGCTGCGACAGCCCCGCCTCCTGCCCTGCCCCCTCTGTGAGCGCGGAAGGCTGGGCACCACCCCCACGACCTACCCTGTGCAACCGGGAATTGTAGTCCTACAGCCCTGCAAGCCACCGGTGCAGCAGCTGAGACCACAGCTCCCAGAATGCGCAGCGAGGGCCCCCACCCCCACCCCGCCTTCCCTCCGCGTGGGCGGAGGGAGGTCCTGCCACGCAAAGAAGAGTGCTCTTCTTCCCCAGCATCTCCTGCCTGCGGAGACAAAGCGAGGCGGCGAGCCCAGGGTGGTTGGAGTGACCCTGCAGACAGGTACGTCTCCACGAGATGCTGGTGGTGAGACTGGATTTCTCGCTGAACAGCAAGCGGCTTGCACTTCCGGCAGCCAGCACAGCACAGCCTGGGGTTCCTGGAGCTTGGCTAGCTCAGCTGCCGCTCTGCCTACTCCTCTGGCCGCACCTTCTCCTTTCGTCCCCGCTCTGCCGCCAAGTGCAGTGAGGCTGGCGTGGGGAGCCTCCGTAGTTACTCAGATCTTTACGGAGAACTCGTTGAAGCCCCACGCTGGGTGTCTGAAACAGTAAATCCAGTTTAAAACAGAATTATAGTACCTGGTACTTAGGGACCTGGAATTGCCTTTTGAAGGCCACCTTTTTCTCTCTCCCTCTGGACTGCCGTAGATCTTCCCTCTGGACCCGGCTGGCTGGGCATCTAAAGCTGAAAGTGAAAGTATTAGTCGCTCTCAGTCGTGTCCTTTGTGACCCCATGGACTGTAGCCCGCCGTGCTCCTCTGTCCATGGAATTCTCCAGGCAATACTGGAGTGGGTAGCCAGTGCCTTCTCCAGGAGAATCTTCCAAACGCAGGGCTGGAACCCGGATCTACCGCATTGCAGGCAGGTTCTTGACCGTCTGAGCCACAAAGGAAGCCTGCCAAAGCAGTCTTAATTGACAAAAAAGGTATTAGATCAGGAACTCTAGAGAGAAAGTCTAAGAGAGAGAATGAAGGGCCAGAATGTTTTGTTTTATTTTTTTTTAAAGCACTTAAAACTGGAAACATAACTGACCTGTATGTAGAAACCCAAAAGATTGTGGTAACAAAATGAATTATTAAAAAACCTGAGCTAACAGTCTTGCTAATAAATAAATGCATATCCTGTAAACAAAAGGATATACTTAGTAAAAAGGACACGAATTTTACACATTACATTTCCAAGTCATAATGCAATAAAGTTAGAAATAAGAGAAGTAGCGAATTTAATGATCAACTCCTCAAATTTTTTTCCATATTTTTTTAAATAAATTAACTTTGGGTCAGGGTGCAAGTCCAAAACACAGAGTCCCTATAAATGTCTGTGCTTGCAAATATATCCTAATCAGATATATGCAGTGAAGGTGAAACGAGAAAGTTCTCTGACTGGGAAGCTCCCTGAATGCCCAGGTCCTGTGGGTTGAAGCTCTTATGAGTGGGAGCAGCAGGGAAGGAGGGCAGTGCTTGGAAATGGAGCTGATGCAGAAGCGGGTAGCAGAGGCCTCCCCCCTCCTCAGCCTGGCCTTGCCTTCACGGTCCTCCCCATCACACAGCCATGCTGCCAGCACAAGTGCGCTGGTGTTGGCGGACAAGGTCACAACTACCTGCAATAGCACGGGGTGGAAACTGGCAGCAGCAGCTGCAGCAGGGGAAGTTAACAGCCAGGAAGAATATATGACCTACCCTGTGCAAGGACTTGTGATCCCAGAAGTTCTGGTGAGGACTCGGCCAGACTGCTTTGTCCCTCCTTTTCTCCACCGTTCTTCCTGTGACTGGTATGGAAATCCACAAACACATTAACAGTGCCCCTCTGTGGGCTGTGTCAATACATGGACGTACATAGATGGAGGAGTATTTTTTTAATTTATTTATTTAGTTGGGGCATGTGGGATCTAGTTTCCTGATCAGGGATCGAACTCAGGCCCCCAACATTGGGAGCTACGAATCTTAGCCACTCGACCTGGCATCCAGCTTGGAACGGGTGTGCATGTTAATTGGTTACTGTTGCATGATAAACCACCCCAAAACCTAGCTAGCTCATGGTTGAACTCATGGTCAGCACAGTGAGCTTAGCTCAGCTGAGCCATTCGTTCATTTCACCTGGACACCAAGGTGAGTGTGTGGTCTGCTGCTAGTTGACTAGGGTGCTCTACTTCTAGGGTTGAGCTGGGTGCCACCTGGGCACCCGGATGTCATCCAGCAAGCTCATATGGGCTTGTTTTCATGGAGAGCAGGGATCCAGAGAAAAAGCAAAACATTCAAGATCTTTCCAGCCTAGGCCCAAAGCTGTTAGGGTCATACCTACTGCATTTTTCTGGCCAAAGCACATGAGACCAGCCTCAACCCAAAGTTGAAAGGACAGATTTCTGTCTCTCCATCTTTTGTTTCACTTTTTACAGAACCAGCTGTAAAATCACATTGCAAAGGGCATGGATATAGGTAGAAAACACACAATCACTGTTTTTACAATCAGTATCATCATCCCTAAATGAACAAGTTTTATATAAAGGTGCCAAGAGAAGTATTAATAAATTGTTGAAAAGCCCACAGAGCTATTAAACAGCTGGGATACACTCCGTGTCACATCCACCTGATTCCACAGCAGTCATTGCCAGTAGACCACTCTTCTCCTGCAACTACCCCAGGGTCCTGAGAAGGCGGCTGCTGCAACTGAATGAAGAGTCCTCTGATTCTTCCCATCTAGTACTGTTCAGCATCAAAATAATGCCCTAAGTCCAATGCAGAAGAATTTGAATAATTTAAGGAAAGCTCTGAGTTTAAGAAATCAAGTCCAAAGGTATTTTTCCTTTCTAATCATAGAAGACATTTTAAAATATTAATACCTAAAATGCACTCCACGTATTTGAAAATTCTTTTCATCACATTTTGATATTTCTAGCCTATGTAAATCACAAACGAACTATGATCTACCTGTCAGTTACAGAATATATTTTTCAAATTAAGAGATCTTCAGAAAATGCATTCCACCTGCTACATTTCATGAAATCAGCTGAGTAATGGTAAGGGTTTTCTCCTTTCCTTTCTGCAAACCAATTTTCCAGGACAAAAAAAAGACATGATCCAGTGAAGACTCACAGCTGACTTGTGGCAGTAACTATGCCAAAGCTTAAGAGGAGCCTAGCAGCCGTGGCTATACAAAAGGCCTAATTACAGATCAGCCCTGCAACCCCCATTCCACCTCCAACAAGGCTGCTAAAAGGCTTCCCCAGTCCCCACAACCAGAGATATTACAGTATTGCCAGCAGGCGGGGGGCGGATGCAAACACCTCTGTGCTCTCCCACCTCTCTAGATCCATCCATGCCGGGTCACAATATAGAACCCTGCTTTGGGGAAGCTGTCTCCTAAGGTGTCTGGTTACATGGGCCAGGGCCCTTGGTCTTATGTGCTCTCTAACAAACCAAGGGTACTCCAGCCAGAATCATGACAGCCCATCATGTCCTGCAATAGCAGGAGCCAACAGAAGAGTCACTTAAGGTCATCCGCCTCACCCCTATGCCCTACCAAGGCACCCGGCCCCTAAGCCAACCAACAAGCAAAGGATCTGGCCCCAAGTCGGCAGCAGGCCCTTTACTCAAGCACTTGAAAGTTCACTAAGGAGAGCAGGCCAGCAACTTAAGGAGCGACTCCAGGAAGCCACAGCCAGTGCAAGACGGCCAACCACAGCACGTGTGAGAGGCCGGGGCCAGAGGAGGTGTTGGGGGACTGTGTGATTTCCTCGGTTCTGTCGTCACAACAAAACTTTGAAGCGACAGACCAGCGTTACAGCCCTTGGACTGATCAGTGTTACAGCTCCGTGTTAAAGCTGAGTATTATTTAGAAAACAAAGGAAAATACATCCTTGAGGCATGAGGGCATGCTGACCCAAAAGACGCGAAGAGGCAAGAGAGAGAGACCCCTGGCCCTCTGACTCCTCTTTTTATATGTTTTTCTCCTCCCCCTGGGCCTGCCCTATGTGAATTGGGCTAGCCTTGAATGCTGTTTGTTCTACCTGAGGTTCTCACTCTGGTCCTGGCCCTTCCTTTGTTCTGTTTTCATGGGCTTTTCCCTTCCTTGTCTTTTAGCCACCACCATTCTGTACTCTTTTTTCCTTATTCTAACTACCTAACATCCCCCCCTCAAGAGATGGGAGGCCCAATTCTTTGGGAATAGGGGCATCGAGGTCTTTCTGGCTACTTGCTGCTGAAATGGGATGGTGAGGGGCATTGGGCGTCCCCCTCTTGCCAGTCTCAGGCCTCAGAGTCCTTATAGCGGTGTCCATCTAAGGGTGAGTGATATTTTCTTGGTCGGTTATAGTTTTATATATCTTTGTTGAACTGGCAATGGATGTTGTAGCTTGTTGACCTGGGCAGAGACACAGTGGGTTAGACAATTGATAATACACGGAGCAATCATAAGCAGCATCAATATGGTGATAACAGAGACTAGTAGGGGCATCAGCCAACTCCAGATTCCCATCACCAGGAAGATCCCCCAAAGAGAGATTGTAGCCACCCAGAGAACTCTCCAGCTCGTTCTTTGAGATCCTGTGGGGTCTGAATGTTTTTCTTGAGGACTGTGAGACTTTCTTTAACTTAGCTAGAGCTATTTACCCAGAAACAACACTTATCATTCAGATGGCTCAAGTCCCTCCCTGTTCAGGGTTCAGAAGATCTATCTCCTGTCTGTTCTGGAGTACAACCCCTGCCAAGCTGTGTTGGCTCTTTAGAGCTGTCCTGAGAAATCTTATCCCCAGAAACTTAATTTTGGGGTTTTTCTTAGAATGGTGGCACTCATTTGTAGTTCTGAATAGGTATCTGAGATCTCCCAGGGGCTCACAGGTGTATTGAGTGTCCTCTTCTGTTTTCTTCCATGGCTTGACTCAGTTCAGTTCAGTCACTCAGTCGTGTCTGACTCTTTGTGACCCCATGAATCACAGCATGCCAGGCCTCCCTGTCCATCACCAATTCCTGGAGTTTACTCAAACTCACGTCCATCGAGTCAGTGATGCCATCCAGCCATCTCATCCTCTGTTGTCCCCTTTTCCTCCTGCCCCCAATCCCTCCCAGCATCAGGATCTTTTCCAATGAGTCAACACTTAGCATGAGGTGGCCAAAGTACTGGAGTTTCAGCTTTAGCATCAGTCTTTCCAATGAACACCCAGGACTGATCTCCTTTAGGATGGACTGGTTGGATCTCCTTGCAGTCCAAGGGACTCTCAAGAGTCTTCTCCAACACCACAGTTCAAAAGCATCAATTCTTCGGCGCTCAGCCTTCTTCACAGTCCAACTCTCACATCCATACATGACCACTGGAAAAACCATAGACTTGACTAGACAGACCTTTGTTGGCAAAGTAATGTCTCTGCTTTTGAATATGCTATCTAGGTTGATCATAACTTTCCTTCCAAGGAGTAAGCGACTTTTAATGTCATGGCTGCAATCACCGTCTGCAGTGATTTTGGACCCCAGAAAAATAAAGTCTGACACTGTTTCCCCATCTATTTCCCATGAAAGGATGGGACCAGATGCCATGATCTTCGTTTTCTGAATGTTGAGCTTTAAGCCAACTTTTTCACTCTCCTCTTTCACTTTCATCAAGAGGCTTTTTAGTTCCTCTTCACTTTCTACTATAAGGGTGGTGTCATCTGCATATCTGAGGTTAATGTTATTTATCCCGGCAATCTTGATTCCAGATTGTGCTTCTTCCAGCCCAGCATTTCTCATGATGTACTCTGCATATAAGTTAAATAAGCAGGGTGACAATATACAGCCTTGACGTACTCCTTTTCCTATTTGGAACCAGTCTGTTGTTCCATGTCCAGTTCTAACTGTTGCTTCCTGACCTGCATATAGGTTTCTCAAGAGGCAGGTCAGGTGTTCTGGTATTCCCATCTCTTTCAGAATTTTCCACAGTTGATTGTGATCCACACAGTCAAAGGCTTTGGCATAGTCAATAAAGCAGAAATAGATGTTTTTCTGGAACTCTCTTCCTTTTTCCATGATCCAGCGGATGTTGGCAATTTGATCTCTGGTTCCTCTGCCTTTTCTAAAACCAGCTTGAACATCTGGAAGTTCACAGTTCATGTATTGCTGAAGCCTGGCTTGGAGAATTTTGAGCATTACTTTACTAGCGAGTGAGATGAATGCAATTGTGCGGTAGTTTGAGCATTCTTTGGCATTGTCTTTCTTTGGGATTGGAATGAAAACTGACATTTTCCAGTCCTGTGGCCACTGCTGAGTTTTCCAAATTTGCTGGCATATTGAGTGTAGCACTTCCACAGCATCATCTTTCAGGATTTGAAATAGCTCAACCAGAATTCCATCACCTCCACTAGCTTTGTTCGTAATGATGCTTTCTAAGGCCCACTTGACTTCACATTCCAGGATGTCTGGCTGTAGGTGAGTGATCACACCATTGTAATTGTCTTGGTCGTGAAGATCTTTTTTGTACAGTTCTTCTGTGTATTCTTGCCACTTCTTCTTAATATCTTCTGCTTCTGTTAGGTCCATACCATTTCTGTCCTTTATCGAGCCCATCTTTGCATGAAATGTTCCCTTGGTATCTCTAATTTTCTTGAAGAGATCTCTAGTCTTTCCCATTCTATTGTTTTCCTCTATTTCTTTGCATTGATCGCTGAGGAAGGCTTTCTTATCTCTTCTTGCTATTCTTTGGAACTCTGCATTCAGATGCTTATATCTTTCCATTTCTCCTTTGCTTTTGGCTTCTCTTCTTTTCACAGCTATTTGTAAGGCATCCCCAGACAGCCATTTTGTTTTTTTGCATTTCTTTTCCATGGGATGGTCTTGATCCCTGTCTCCTGTACAGTGTCATGAACCTCATTCCATAGTTCATCAGGCACTCTATCTATCAGATCTAGTCCCTTAAATCTATTTCTCACTTCCACTGTATAATCATAAGGGATTTGATTTAGGTCATACCTGAATGGTTTAGTGGTTTTCCCACGTCCAAGGTAAGAGAAACCCAAGTAAGATGGCAGGTGTTGAGAGAGGGCATCAGAGGGCAGACACACTGAAACCATAATCACAGAAAACTAGTCATGGTCGACATAATTCAGTCAATACAGAACACTTCTATCACAAGGATCCTTCAAGTAGCCTTTTACAGCCCTATCTCCTTTGCACCCACCCCACCTCTTCTTTAATACCAGGCAATTAGTGATCTGTTCTACATGTTTATAATCTTTGCATTTCAAGAATATTACATACAGTTCCGGCAGGGAGCACGGTGAGAAGCGAATGGCTGCCTTCAACCCGGGGGCCCTCCAGGTCCTCTGGCCTCCGGTGGGCAGGTGAACTGGGGGCCCCGGACGGCACCTCCTGCAGGCGGGCGAACCGGGGGCCCCTGGGCCGGGATCTCTGGTGGGTAGGTGAACTGGGGGTGCACTCACTCCGACAGCTTGGGCTGTGTCTTGCGGGCCCTCAGAGCTCACACCACCGCCATCCACTGGAAGCCACAGCAAACCTCACCCTCACCCTCACCTCTGCAGCCGAAGGGCGGCGGCCGCTCAGAGCCCGCATCTCGCTGACCAACCACCAGGTTTCTTGGCCCAAGACTGCAGGGCTTAGGCCAAGCCTCCGCCAGGCCCTCGCGGGTGGGCGTGGACGCCTTGGACCCGCTCGGATCCGGTACCTGCGGTGACCACTCACGCGTGGAGACTGACGAAGACCTTAATGGCTCGGAAGGTGAGCGGAGCCGCAGTGGGCAAAGGATAGAAATTAGCGGTTAGGCAGTTGGTGGTGGTTCTACCAAGACCTTGACATCGAAAGATATTAATAGAAACGGTGGAATAACTTACCGCATGCAGCCAATAGGAACTGCCCATCGCCCTTTGGGAAGACTGTCCATTTATAGAAAGCCTATGTCTATAATATGAAAAAGCTGCTCTCAACTTTTCACTCAACCTTGCAAAAGGAAACTCTCGCTATATCTAGGCCTTCTAGATAGGAAGAGGTTGCTGAAGTATGATAAAGTCAAGTTAGAAAATCAAAAATCTTGTAAATGCCCATTTGTTTTTTTTTAAAACCATAGAAAAGACATATCTTCTGGAAATAATTTTTTCTAAATGGAGTTGTTTGACCACCATAAAATAGTAAAAAAGTTATAGAGTAAAAGTCACACAGACTTGATGCAACAGAGATTGTCCTAGATACATCAACCAAGGTAGAAATCCCAAAGGAAAAGACTGACAGATTTAATTACATCAAAATAGAAACACACATAGCATTTTCTATCTCACCTATAGATAAAGGAATAAGTATGTGAATATCCAGGCTTCCCAGGTGGCACTAGTGGTAAAGAATCTGCCTGCCAATGCAGGAGATGTAGGAGAGGCAGGTTCTATCCCTGGCTCAGGAACATCCCCAGAGAAGGAAATGGCTACTCACTCCAATAGTCTTGCCTGGGAAATCCCATGGACAGAGCCTGGAAGGCTATAGTCCATGTGGTTGCCAAGAGTCAGACACGACTTAGTGACTAAACAATACCACCCAATGTTAATATCCACATGAAAATGCAGTAGTAAAAGCACAAACATATGGGCTGGAAGAAAACCCACCAAAGTGCCTCTAAGGATGGAGAGAACAGGACAAGGAGTGAAGGGTGTTAGGGAAAACAAAAGGAATACCAACAGAACATTTTATTCTCCTCCCACCCCTCCCATAAAAAAATCTGACACAAACATGACAAAACATTCAATTTGATGAAGTCAGGTGGTGATCAAGTCAGAATGGATTTTAGTTTTTTCTGAATTTCTATGGATTTTGAAATTTCTTTTTAAACATTTGGGGATAAGACGCAATAATTAGAGAAGGATGTAAGCCTTACCACATTTAATACAAGTAAGTATGTCCATGCCTAGGAAGGGAATCAGAGGTTCATTAAAATGTTAGCAGCCGCTACCTCTAGGTGGAAGGATACTGAGCTATTTTACTTCTTTTGTATTTGTGTCTCTGCATTTTGTAAAGTTCTTTTGTAAAGCCAACACTTTAATATTTTAATTGAAAACAAGCAAGCAAACAAACAAAACCACATCCAGTTGACATACAGACAAGCTAGAATCAGACAGGACCTCATAGGTGAGTTCTACCTTAGAGGCCGGGAGAGTTTATGCAGGAAACCCTGACATCTAATAAACTGAAGCAAGGGACTCCACTAGATATTACACAGATTTCCTTAAGCCTTTAGGCCAAGTTACCTCATCCAACCAAAAAAAAAAAAAAAACCGAAAAACAAATAACAAATTAAATTAAGAGTGGGATCTGTAGAAAGGACCTTCAAATATGAAATGAAGAAATAATGACTCCTAGCAAGGAGGAGGTTTTCCAATAATTTTTACCCACGTCTCACCCATCAGTGGGTTTCTGGCTTCTTACCAAGTCATCTATTTATAGCACAATAAGCAGCTCTACTCTGAGAAGGCAGTGGCACCCCACTCCAGTACTCTTGCCTGGAAAATCCCATGGACGGAGGAGCCTGGTAGGCTGCAGTCCATAGGGTCGCTAAGAGTCGGACACGACTGAGCAACTTCACTTTCACTTTTCACTTTCATGCATTGGAGAAGGAAATGGCAATCCACTCCAGTGTTATTGCTTGGAGAATCCCAGGGACAGTGGAGCCTGGTGGGCTGCCGTCTATGGAGTCGCACAGAGTCAGACACAACTGAAGCGACTTAGCAGCAGCAGAAGCAGCAGCAAGCAGCTCTACTAGAGGCAATATTTCAGCAAGAGTCAAGTGAAAAGAAAATATAGATATCTGGCAACTGACCAAGTCTGTCATCGGGAATAAGGGCTAATTAAACCCATATTATTTACTGTTCTAATTAGACCATTGTTCAGTTCAATTTTCTATGCCAAATGTCACCAAACAGAACTGTGTCCTGTCTATAACATAATATAAAATAAAGTTTTAATTCATAAAAATACAATAAGCAGTTTAATACATTCATCTGGGCTTTCAGGTTGGTGAGTTCAAATCATTTTAGGTAAACGTTTAAAATATACACAGCTGAAATTGATTTTTCATTTTGTCATGATATACTGATATGTCAAATGTGAAAAGCTGAAAAACATCATCATATATTTTTTTAAATGAAAGTTGAGAGTTCATTGCAATATTGTTTTAATTTGTTTTTATTCTCACTCTTCCATCTATTCAGTTTATAGTTAGAGTCAGGTTTCTTTCCATAACTTCTCCACCTTTACTTACCAAAGATAAGCATTTTGATTCTAAAATAACTGAAATAGGCAAGTTGTATAGGCAGGTCTTTGATTTATCTGATTGAATCAGTAAGATTTTTTTTTCCCCATAAGAAAACAGAGAGAAAATGACATCTCAAGAGAGGTCCTCAAGTTTTTCTCCTCTCCCTGGCCATGAAGATGGTTAGATTTTGCTTTGAAATGGCACTGCTGTTTCCTACCAGCCAATCTTCCTGCCATCTCATCAATCTTCTTTTTCCAAAGAGTATTTGAAATGATATTCCCAATTTCCACCTGCTTTTCATCTCTTCCATGTGGTGCCAACAGTATGATGGTAATAACACAAACATTTAGAAAAACAGAACCTCTCTTGGACCTGAACAAACTGTCACAGAGTCTTTTCTGAGCATTTATATTTGTGTGTTTTCTTCCTCATAGTGATAGAGAACCTGCTTCCCTGAAACTTTTAGCCTTCTAGAGCAGCGGACGGTGAGTCTCCATCCTCTACTACAAAAGAACTCTTCTTGAGATTTCTCAAACTAGCTGGTACCTTCAAGAATGCAGACAAGGTCAAATGCTGAAAAGTGTTGAGAGGCAGTTATGCCCAGCACTGAGGAAGTCACTGGTATATTTGTGAACAGTTTCATCGTCATGATGAAACAAACAAAAATGAGAGCAGGCAGTCGGGGGGCAAGGAGGCAACTAAAGGAGAAGGGAGGGTAGTGCAGCCTTGACAGCTGGGTTTTCTTTCTGTTTTTGTAATCCAAGTGGCTGACTTAAGCTTTGCTTGCCAAGGCACGTACTTCAAAGATGGCTGTCTTCAATAAACACACTGCCATCTATGCAACTAGATAAAAATGCTGGGCTCCACCTCCCCCTGCTCCATCCCGGAATGAGGCACCTATTGCAAGCAAGTAATTTCTTGTGTTAATTATTTTTTTTTTAAATGGAGGTTTATGTGGTGAAACTGTTGAAAAGTCCTGGACTTGGGGATGAATTCAAAAGCCAAAGTGAAAGAAACAAATCTAATATGGAGTTATATTTTATTATTGTACAATTGCTCAGTCCTGTCTGACTCTTTGCGACCCCATGGACTGCAGCACGCCAGCCTTTCCTGTCCATCACCAACTCCCAGAGCTTACTCAAACTCATGTCCATCGAGTCAGTGATGCCATCCAACCATCTCCTTCTCTGTCATCCCCTTCTCCTCCTGCCCTCAATCTTTCCCAGCATCAAGGTCTTTTCTAATGAGTCAGCTCTTCACATCAGGTGGCCATTATTGGTGCTTCAACTTCAGCATCAGACCTTCCAGTGAACACTCAGGATTGATTTCTGTGACAGTTTCACACTGAATAATTCTCACACACAGGATAATGGAGACAGACAGTGCAGGGAGAGTTGCAAAAGAGCAACTCCCGAGGAAACACTATATGTATGTGTGTTACTCACTCAGTCGTGTTGGACTCTTTGTGACCCTACGGACTGTAGGCCACCAGGCTCCTCTGTCCATGGGATTCTCCAGGCAAGAATACTGGAGTGGGTTGCCATTCCCTTCTCCAGGGGATCTTCTTGACCCAGGGATCGAACCCAGGTCTCCTTCATTGCAGACAGATTCTTTACCACCTGAGCCAGCAGGGAAGCCCAAAATCCATGAAAGTGAAAGTCACTCAGTTGTTTCTGACTCTTTGCAACCCCATGACTATAAAGTCCATGGAATTCTCCAAGCCAGAAACCTGGAGTGGATAGCCTTTCCCTTCTCCAGGGGATCTTCCCAACCCAGGGATCAAACCCAGGTCTCCCGCATTGCGGGTGGATTCTTTACCTGCTGAACCACAAATGCTGAGTGCGTATTTATTGGTAACTTACAGTCTTTAACTAAGAGCACTAAAGCAAGACAGAGATCAGAACTCTGGGATTAAGGATCCTCCTGGAAGTCTGGAGGTCATCACATGAGAGTTGTAAAGAAAGGTCTTTGAGGATAAGAGAGTTTGTTCTGCATGCAGAACAGTATCTAGCTAATGCTGACACGTCAGCCAGAACCTCTAACTTAAGGGCAGGGGAAAGAGCAAGCAAGGAAGAGAGAATGAGTAAGATTAAATTCCAGGAGACATTCCTGAGAAAGCAGCAAAACAGCACAAAAAAAAAGCAGCAAAAATCCCCTAGATTTCCTTTAAGATTGACTGGTTTGATCTTGCAGTCCAAGGGTCTCTGAAGAGTCTTCTCCAACACCACAGTTCAAAAGCATCAATTCTCTGGCACTCAGCCTTCTTTATGGTCCAATTCTCACATCCATACACGACTATGGGAAAAACCATAGCTTTGACTACACTGACCTTTGTTGGCAAAGCAATGTCTCTGCTTTTTAATATGCTGTCTAGGTTTGTCATAGCTTTTTTTCCAAGGAGTTAGATTTATTCTTCCCTATTACATGAACATGGACAAGTTTCTTACCCTCTCTAAGTTACTTTCTTGATGTGTGTGTGTGCTAAGTCACTTTAGTCGTGGCCAGCTCTGTGTGACTCTCTGGACTGTAGCCCACAAAGCCCTTCTGTCCATGAGACTTTTCAGGCAAGAAAACTGGAGTGGGTTGCTATTTCCTCGTCCAGGTGATCTTTCTGACCCGGATCAAACCTGGATTTCTTAGGTCTCCTGCATTGGCAGGCAGGTTCTCTACCACTAGCACCACCTGGGAAGCTCACTTTCCTGATAGTTACTTTTTTTTTTTTTTTTTTTTTTGGCTGCATCTCATGGCTTGTGGGATCTAGTTCCCTGACCAGGGATCAAACCTGCACCCCTTACACTGAAAGCATAGAGTCTTAAACACTGGTCCACTAGGGAAGTTCCCTGTAGATATTTACTTTAAAATGGTTGGGGGGGGGGGCGGGGGGGGCGGGTGGGGGGTAGAATGTATAGATAAAAATCAAGCAAATGTGACAAAATGTTAGCAATTGGTGGAGATCTAGGTTGTAAGCGTACAGTACTTACATGCTTTGTATTGTTCTATCAATATTTCTGTAGGTTTGACCTTTTTCAAAAGAGAAAAATAACACTGGGAATAGTGGTAGTGGTAAAGAATGGTAAATAGTGGTAAAATAAAGCTAGTGGTAAAGGACCCGCCTGCCAATGCAGGAGACTTAAAGAGACACAGGTTCAATCCCTGAGTTGGGAAGATCCCCTGGAGGTGGGCATGGCAACACACTCCAGTATATTTGCCTGGAGAATCCCATGGACAGAGGGGCCTTGTGGGCTATAGTCCATAGGGTCGCAAAGAGTCGCAGGCAACTGAAGTGACTTAGCACACACACAAGGGAGGGGCATGGTTGATTCTTGCAAATGTCTTGGTGTAGGAGTCCTTTGTTCCCACAGCTGTCCAGGTAGATCAGGTCAGGGTATTCCTATAGATCTCCAACAGGACAAATGTTATTCTCTGCTCTGCAACTTTTTCTCTCTATACAAAATGAAAAGTGTTATACCCTTAAAGGTCAGAGCCTTTGGGCTCTGAGAATGGGCTATCCTGTGTATTTCAGGCTATGGCAACATTCTTAATTCATGCAATAGAACACAAAGGCTAAACTAAAAGAAACATTTAATATGGAGTGAGATTTATTCTTCCCTATTACATGGACATGGACAAGATTCTTACTGTCTCTAAGTTTCTTTCTTGATAGTTAAAAGTAAAAAAGAAGAAGCTATGCCTTGCACCTTCCTTAATTATTTTGTGAACACTAGTCATGGTAACAGATATAAAGTGCTTTGCAAACAGCAGAGCCCTTCCTGGGCACAAAGGGTCACCCGTGTGATTATTTGGGCATCACCAAGTGGTCCTAGATCACCTGGCCAAGCCTCTTGCCTTTGGCTGCCTCAACTCCAGCCAGTCTCGGCTGCCACAGCCACCTTAACATGCATATCCGTGAGTGGCTTCCTGGCTTCTCCTCTGCTCAGAGCATCACTGCAGACACACAGACCTGCTCCTGAGAACTAGAGGGCAGAGCAACTCGCACAGCAGACTCCTCCCTGCCTGCTTCTCAGCACCCTGTCTACCCATCCTGATCCCTGGCAGCCAGCCAGCTCCCATGAAACCACCAAAGGCATCCTAGCATTCTAGAAGCATCCGGAGAAACACCAACCAGCACAACTTCTTTCAGGAGTCCCTGATGCTCAGGTGAGCCATCCTGCCCATCCACCGAGCAGTGAAGGCAGATGTGTGAGGAGGGAAAGCCTGGGTCCCCCTTGCTTGCATCTCACCAGAGGACCAAGTCCCCATCCTGCTGGGTTCTCCTTCAGAATAAGCTCAGAAACTCCTTTTTCCAGGTCCTTATCCATCAAGAGAGGCAACCTCAGCCATGTGCAAAGAGGGTGGTATCTCTATCTGCTTCTGATCGGCATCCAAAAATCTTACACCCCAACCTGCCTTTATTGCTGGCCAAACCCACAGACGTCCTTTATCTGTTGTTTTTTTTTTTTCTCTTTACTCCATCAGCAATATCAAGAGAGAGCAGACGATACATCTGTCGTAAATATGAGGTTTTTGTTGGAATATAGACTGGTTAGAAGTGGGGGAGTGTTACTTGAATTTGTTAAACATTTACAAAGGTATATTAAAACCTCCATAAATTTAGAGAAAATGGAGAAAATTCTCCTTGGAGTAAGTAAAACAATCTAAATTAGAAAAAACAAAGGAATTATTTCCCTTTACCTTTAAGTGCTTCCTTGAACAAAATAGCCATAGCACAATACTCCTGATAAGTTGTATTAGGGTGCGTGTGTCCTTTGGAATTAAGCTCAGGTGCTCGCTGTTGACCTAGATGGGTGGATGGGAGGTGGGAGGGAGGAAGGTCCAAGGGGGAGGGGATATATGTATACTTGGAACTAATTCACTTCATTGTACAGCAGAAACTGTTGCTGAGTCTGGGCTGACTCAGTTCACCACAGGACAGGCCAATGAATCCGAGAGAGGAAGCACTGAGGCAAGGAACAGATTTTAGCTGGGGAGCCAGCTGACGGAGAAGACGGCAGGCTAGTGCCTCAAAGTAAGTTTCTTGTCAGGGCCTGGTTGCCAGGTTCTTTAACACATCAGAGATGGGGGGTGGGGGAGGTGAGGAAACCAAGTAAAAAGACTATTCAATCCTCGCAATTGTCCCCTGGAATGGGAAGCCTCAGGTAAGGGGATGTGTTTCACTTGCTTGCAGTCCTTCACAGGTGGGAGGGCAGCTCAGGTTATCTCCCTGAGGCAGGCCATTATGTATGTTTAATAACAATAAAAGGTTAAAGTCATAGAAACAGATCCAACATAAATTCAAAATTAACCCTTCCTGGTTACAAAACTAACACAACATTGTAAAGCAATTATATATAATATGTAATATTACAGAAAAAAATTTTTCATTAGAATTAGTGTATTCCTTTTCACTGGGAATAAATATTGCTACATGTTGGAAAGTTGTTCTCCTTAGTGGTAGTTCAGTCGCTCAGTCGTGTCCAACTCTTTGCAACCCCATGAATTGCAGCACACCAGGCCTCCCTGTCCATCACCAACTCCCGGAGTTTACTCAAACTCACGTCCATCGAGTCAGTGATGCCATCCAGCCATCTCATCCTCTGTCGTCCCCTTCTCCTCCTGCCCGCAATCCCTCCCAGCATCAGAGTCTTTACCAATGAGTCAACTCTTCGCATGAGGTGGCCAAAGTACTGGAGTTTCAGCTTTAGCATCAGTCCTTCCAAAGAAATCCCAGGGCTGATCTCCTTCAGAATGGACTGGTTGGATCTCCTTACAGTCCAAGGGACTCACAAGAGTCTTCTCCAACACCGCAGTTCAAAAGCATCAATTCTTCGGCACTCAGCCTTCTTCACAGTCCAACTCTCACATCCATACATGACCACAGGAAAAACCATAGCCTTGACTAGACGAACCTTTGTTGGCAAAGTAATGTCTCTGCTTTTGAATATGCAGTCTAGGTTGGTCATAGCTTTCCTTCCAAGGAGTAAGTGCCTTTTAATTTCCTGGCTGCAGTCACCATCTGCAGTGATTTTGGAGCCCAGAAAAATAAAGTCTGACACTGTTTCCACTGTTTCCTCATCTATTTCCTGTGAAGTGATGGGACCGGATGCCATGATCTTCGTTTTCTGAATGTTGAGCTTTAAGCCAACTTTTTCACTCTCCACTTTCACTTTCATCAAGAGGCTTTTTAGTTCCTCTTCACTTTCTGCCATAAGGGTGGTGTCATCTGCATATCTGAGGTTATTGATATTTCTCCTGGCAATCTTGATTCCAGCTTGTGTTTCTTCTAGTCCAGCGTTTCTCATGATGTACTCTGCATATAAGTTAAATAAGCAGGGTGATAATATACAGCCTTGACGTACTCCTTTTCCTATTTGGAACCAGTCTGTTGTTCCATGTCCAGTTCTAACTGTTGCTTCCTGACCTGCATACAGGTTTCTCAAGAGGCAGGTCAGGTGGTCTGGTATTCACATCTCTTTCAGAATTTTCCACAGTTGATTGTGATCCACACAGTCAAAGGTTTTGGCATAGTCAATAAAGCAGAAATAGATGTTTTTCTGGAACTCTCTTCCTTTTTCCATGATCCAGCGGATGTTGGCAATTTGATCTCTGGTTCCTCTGCCTTTTCTAAAACCAGCTTGAACATCTGGAAGTTCACAGTTCATGTATTGCTGAAGCCTGGCTTAGAGAATTTTGAGCATTACTTTACTAGCATGTGAGATGAGTGCAGTTGTGCAGTAGTTTGAGCATTCTTTGGCATTGTCTTTCTTTGGGATTGGAATGAAAACTGACCTTTTCCAGTCCTGTGGCCACTGCTGAGTTTTCCAAATTTGCTGGCATATTGAGTGCAGCACTTTCACAGCATCATCTTTCAGGATTTGAAATAGCTCAACTGGATTCCATCACCTCCACTAGCTTTCTAAGGCCCACTTGACTTCACATTCCAGGATGTCTGGCTCTAGGTGAGTGATCACACCATCATGATTATCTGGGTCGTGAAGATCTTTTTTGTACAGTTCTTCTGTGTATTCTTGCCACCTCTTCTTAATATCTTCTGCTTCTGTTAGGTCCATACGATTTCTGTCCTTTATCAAGCCCATCTTTGCATGAAATGTCCCCTTGGTATCTCTAATTTTCTTGATGAGATCTCTAGTCTTTCCCATTCTATTGTTTTCCTCTATTTCTTTGCATTGATCACTGAGGAAGGCTCTCTTATCTCTTCTTGCTATTCTTTGGAACTCTGCATTCAGATGCTTGTATCTTTCCTCTTCTCCTTTGCTTTTGGCTTCTCTTCTTTTCACAGCTATTTGTAAGGCATCCCCAAACAGCCATTTTGCTTTTTTGCATTTCTTTTCCATGGGGATGGTCTTGATCCCTGTCTCCTGTACAATGTCATGAACCTCATTCCATAGTTCATCAGGCGCTCTATCTATCAGATCTAGTCCCTTAAATCTGTTCCTCACTTCCACTGTATAATCATAAGGGATTTGATTTAGGTCATACCTGAATGGTTTAGTGGTTTCCCCTACTTTCTTCAATTTAAGTCTGAATTTGGCAATAAGGAGTTCATGATCTGAGCCACAGTCAGCTCCTGGTCTCGTTTTTATTGACTGTATAGAGCTTCTCCATCTTTGGCTGCAAAGAATATAATCAATCTGATTTCGGTGTTGACCATCTGGTGATGTCCATGTGTAGAGTCTTCTCTTGTGTTGTTGGAAGAGGGTGTTTGCTATGACCAGTGCATTTTCTTGGCAAAACTCTATTAGTCTTTGCCCTGCTTCATTCCGTATTCCAAGGCCAAATTTGCGTGTTACTCCAGGTGTTTCTTGACTTCCTACTTTTGCTTTCCAGTCTCCTATAATGAAAAGGACATCTTTTTTGGGTGTTAGTTCTAAAAGGTCTTGTAGGTCCTCATAGAACCTAGAACAAATCTTCCAGAATGTATGGCAAGCACAGAGAAAAAGAGAGAGCCAGGCATTCAGGGAGAGAAAGATTTACTATGGGAAGGAAGAAAGTGACTGGCTTTAGAGAGAAACCAGTGCTCTCCCTTTACAGCCAAACCTTCTTATACCCTATCAATGGGCTGTTGTGCCCCGAAGGGAGGGGGTCTTAGTTTATCTTTAGCCCAAAGCTGGGGTCTTGTGTCACATAGTCGGAGGGAGTTTCACAGTCAGGTGGTCACATAGTCTTGAGAAACTGGCACCAGCAGGGAAAAATGGGACATTGCCTTAAGGAAAAACGGGATACCACCAGAGCAATGTGGCCACTGTGACTTCATCTCTTGTTTGTCAGGTCACCACAATGCGCCATTTTTAAACAATACACTACGAGCCCCTTGTGGACCCTAACACAGAACATACATGTTCCAGAAAGTTCTCATGTCAAACATTCGCTGCCGACCCTGGACCATAGGGCAGAAATTGAGGGCACTGAGGTAATGGCCTCAACAGAGCTAGTTGGTTATTGCAAGGGCATATGTGAGTGCTAAGTGCTCAGTCCAGTCCTGTCAGACTCTTTTCGACCCCATGGACTATAACCCACCAGGCTCCTCTGTCCGTGGAATTTTCCAGGCAAGACTACTGGAGTGGGTTGCCATGGTCTCCTCCAGGGAATCTTCCCGACCCAGGGATCGAACCCACATCTCTCGTGTTTCGTGCATTGGCAGGTGTGTTCTTTACCACTAGTGCCACCTGGGAAGCCCCACAGAAGTGATATCATATGGTATTGGCCTTTCTCTGTCTCACTGACTTCACTTAGTATGATCATCTCTGGGTCCATCCACGTTGCTGCAAGTGGCATTAAAGTAAAGTAAAAAAGTCACTCAGTCGTGTCCGACTCTTTGCAACCCCATGAACTATACATTCTGTGGAATTCTCCAGGCCAGAATACTGGAGTGGGTAGCCTTGCCCTTCTCCAAGGGATCTTCCCAACCCAGGGATCGAACCCAGATCTCCCATGTTGCAGGCGGATTCTTTTCTGAGCCACAAGAGAAGCAAGTGGCATTAGTTCATTCTTTTTATGGCAGAGAAACATTCTGTTGTGTGTATGTACCACATCTTCACCCATCCTCCGTTCATGGACATTTAGGTTGCATCCGTGTTCTGGCTATTGTAACTAGTGCTGCATCGAACACTGGGGTGCGTGTATCTTTTCAAAATAGAGTTTTCTGTGACTTCTGAATGAAACTAAGGAAAACAAAACAACCTAATTGGTCACCTTTGGAGAATGATTATTTTGAACTTTGGTAAATAACAGAAAAGACTGAACCAATACAGCCTCCATTTCCCACCACCAGTCTGCTGAAGCAGGAGGACAGGGGACAGTGTTCTCCTCCGCTGTAGGGACAGTCCTCAAAATCTCAGTCAAGGGAAATTCTCTCCGACAAATAATTGATTCAGTGTCTTCAGTAAGTAAATTCCAAGGGTAAGTAGAGAAGTAGAAGCCGATGAATTGAATGTGATGTACTCAGTGTTGATGGCTGGGTGCTCAGTGGAAAACAGTTAAGGAGAGGTGAGGCCGTGATGACCACACAATCCAGATGGTCAGGGTACATATGGTGGGGTCTGGGTCTCTGAAAAGCACTGGAGAGGCCTCAGGGGAGGTCGGCTCAGTCTATCTTCTTACCTGACTGGGATTGCCAGGGTGTTTAATATTCGTGTATCAGGGCTTCCCAGGTGGTGCTAATGGTAAAGAACCTGCCTGCCAGTGCAGGAGACGTGAGACATGAGTTCAGTCGCTGGGTTGGGAAGATCCTCTGGAGAAGGGAATGGTAACCCACTCCATTCCCTGAACAGAGGAGCCTGGTGGTCTATGGTTCATGTGGTCACAAAAGAGTCAGACACAACTGAAGTGACATGGCATATTTGGCTAAATTATTTGCTTTATGCTGTTGTTGTTTTGCTTGAGGGTTATTTTGACAATTAAAAAAAATTAAAAGAAGTTCAGGAAGTCTTGAGGGTGAGCAGCCAGCCTGGTCCTAGGGGTGTAAACTTCTCCCCTTCCTGCGACAATAGTCACTGTCTCTCATATTTTCTTAGAACTTTTATTGTAAATTTACCCGTAAATATACTTGTGTATTTGGTTCTGTGCTTTGTAAAGGGTATATTGGAGGTTTTTTTGGGTATGTGTGATTTTTATTCTGTTTTCTTTCCTGTAAGGAACTGTGTTAGGTCAGGTCCTCAGAGAAGCAGACCTAAGGCAGGATTAAATATGTGTGGACCTTGTTGAGGGAGCAGCCTGCAAGGGAACTGGGGAGGGAGAGGGTCAGATGGGAGGGAGAGGGTGGGAGGAGGCGTCAGGTACATCCCAAGGAAGGCAGAGGCTGAGATGGTTGGATGGCATCACCGACTCAATGAACACGAGTCTGAGCAAACTCTGGGAGATAGAGAAGGACAGGGAAGCCTGGCATGCTGTAGTCCATAGGGTTGCAAAGAGTTGGACATGACAGAGCAGCTGAACAATAACAATAAGGAAGGCAGAGCTGCCTGGAGGTGCCCACGCAGGGCCTGTGGGCATATAGCAATATGGATGGACCTAGAGATTATCATACTAAGTGAAGTAAGTCAGACAGAATTCGACAAATACCATATGATATCATGTATATGTGAAATCTTTAATAAATGAACCTATCTACCATACAGAAATGGACTCATCAGACACAGAGAACACAGTTGTGGTTGCCGAGGAGGGTGGGGGGGAAGGATTGCGAGTTTGGGGTTAGCAGATGTAAACTATGATATCTAGGATGGATAAACAACAAGGTCCTTCAGAATAGCCCAGGGAACTATATTCAATCTTCTGTGATAAACTGTAATGGAAAAGAATATGAAAAAATATATGTAGACCTTAAATCACTTTACTGTGCAGCAAAAGGTAATACAATATTGTAAATCAAGTATATTTCAATTATATATATAAGCAGAGACCTTCAACTTGTTTGCCTAACAGCTCCCACCATAGGGGCGGTGAACACTCTCCTGGCCCCTCACCTCCAGGCCTTTTCTGAGGACCTGGACATTGGATTAAAAAAAAAGTTTTAAAGGGTCCTGGGTAAAGCCCTAGAGGGTGAAGAAAGGCCCAGAGCATATCCTTAGGGAAATACCAAGACACTATTTATTACACAAAAATAAGACACAGTTCATGTATTTAATAGGGGAAGAGTCAGATGATGTTTATTGGGACAGGAAACATTATGTAGCCATTAAATAATACTTAATAGTGGGTTTCTACTGCATTCTCTTTCTTCATGTTTCACTTAAAGTGCTCCCCAGGACTTCCCTGGCAGCCCAGTGGTTAAGACTCTGTGCTGTCAATGCAGGGGGCACGAGTTCAATCCCTGGTAGGGGAAATAAGATCCCATATGCCACGTGGTGTGGCCAAAAGATTTTTAAAAACTTTCTCCACTCCTTGTATATAGCAGGGGAAAAAAGCATTCACGGGAGTGAGGCCAGCATGGGTTGCTCTCCTGTTCAACCCACTTCAAGCCCAGCAGTCAGGACCATCATTTCCAATTTCCCAGGATGGGAAGGCCATCCATTCATTAAATATCGGGCTCAGGGCCTGACAGTGAATGGAAGACTGAATTGAAACAAGGACCTCCTGTCTTCATCTTTAATAGGAGACTCTATCTCTTACACCACAAGTGTGCTATAGGTTAATTCTGCAGACCAACAATGTGACTTCTGTCCTGGGTGACCAACCTGGGTCCTTCCATTTGCATCCACAGACAAGAGAATGGTTTGCACCACCAAGTGCTGGAAAAGCCAACACAGCACTATCTTTAATGGGGAAAACTTTTCTTTTAATTTTGGCTGCACGAGGTCTTTGTTGCCTCACGTGGGCTTTCTCTAGATGTAGGGCACGGGCTTAGTTACCCCTCAGCATGTGAGAGCTTATTAATAGTTCCCTGGCCAGGAATCAAACCCGAGTCTCCTGCATTGGAAGGTTGGTTCTTTTTTATATATAATTTCATTTAGTTATTTATAGCTGTCTTCAGTGATGCTCGGATTTTCTCTAGTTGTAGTGAGCAGGGGCTGCTCTCTAGTACAGTGTGTGGGCTTCTTCTTGCAAGTGCTTCTCTTGTTTCAGAGCACAGGCTCTAGGACATGCGAGCTTCAGTGGTTGCAGTTCCCGGGCTTAGTTGCTCCACAGCATGTGAGATCTTCCCAGATCAGGGATCGAACCCGTGTCTCCTGCATTGTGCAGGTGGATTCTTTACACTGAGCCACCAGGGAAGTCCGTAGTGGGGAAAACTTGGAAAAAAAAAAAAAAAATAATAGGATCATTCACAGAGGCCAGCCAAGCTCTATTGGAGCCTGCTGCTAAGTCACTTCAGTTGTGTCCAACTCTGTGCGACCCCATGGACTGCAGTGTACCAGGCTTCTCCATCCATGGGATTTTCCAGGCAAGAGTACTGGAGTGGGGTGCCATTGCCTTCTCCATATTGGAGCCTGAGCCCCCCCAAAACAAATCAGTAATAACCAATCTTGTCTTTAACATTTTACTATCTTGTTCATCGTGGATTTTTTTTTGGCATTAATTTTTATTTTTTTAAGTCTTGCATTAAAATTGTGTCTATTTTCATTCCTGAGTTTTTTGGCACCCTGTTCAATCTTGCACCTGAGGCAAGGGCCAAGCCTACCTCACCCTGGGCCAGCCCTGTCTTTAAAAAGTAAGGACATTTTCCTTAATATATGATATTTGTTTTTTCTTTCTGACTTACTTCACTCTGTGTGTGTGTGCTCAGTTGGTTCAGTTGTGTCTGATTCTGTGACCCTGTGGACTGCAGCATGCCAGGCTCCTCTGTCCATGGGATTTGCAGGCAAGAATACTGGAGTAGGTTGCTATGCCTTCCTCCAGGGATCTTCCTGACCCAGGGATCGAACCCGCATCTTTTATGTCTCCTGCATTGAGAGGTGGGTTCTTTACCACTAGCACCACCTGGGAAGCCTGTATGACAGTCCCATGCTCTGTGGTGACCTAAATGGGAAGGAAATCTGAAAAAGAGGGATATATGTATACGTGTAGCTGATTCACTTTGCTGTACAGCAGATAGTAACAACATTGTAAAGCAACTAGACTCCAATAAAAAATAATTTTAAAAAAGTAAAGGCATTTTCATTACAATTGGGAATAAGTCAGGGATGCCCCAGTACCTCCGTCACGTAAATGAAAGGGCCGTGCAGCCAGACAGAGTGCTGAAAAAAGAATCAAATGATCAACTAAAAGTATTGAAATTTCCAAATGGGCTTTTCAGGCTTCCCTGGTGGCCCTGCAGTAAAGAATCATGCCTGCTAATGCAGGAGACATGTGTTCGATCCCTGATCCAGGAAGATCCCACATGCCGTGGGGCAACTAAGCCTTTGTTCTTCAGCTATTGAGCCTGTGCTCTAGAGCCCAGAAGCCAAAACTAATGAGCCCACGTGCCTCAATTACTAAAGCCCATGCTCCCCAACAAGGGAAGCCGCTGCAGTGAGAAGCCCATGCACCACATGAGAGAGCAGCCCCTACTCGTCCTGATTAGAGAAAAGCTCGAGCAGTAAGACGCCGCACAGCCAAAAATAAACAAACAAAAAGGCTTTTACAAGATCAGTAGAGATTTTTTTTTTTTTGGTACCAACGACAGGTATATAAGATAGAGAAACTCTATTCCTCGTGGCTACAAAAGCTAAACGTCTTAGAATGAGCTTCCTGTGTCTACAGCTATGAAGAAACCCACAGTGCTGTTGACATTCAAGGCTCAAATAAACAGGGAGATATATCTTAAGTGAAAAGACCTGATGTCGTGTGTATAAAATTCCCTCACTGTTGGACAGCAGGACACAAGATGATTTTTCAGCCGACTTGCTGCCGTGGCTTGGCCACCTGGATTTCTTTGTTGAGGCAAGAGAAGGAAGGAGCCTCTATTTTTTTAACTGTGGATAGAAGTGGGCTGTCTTTGGCCACATCTGTTTGTTCCAGGGGACAATGTGCATGCCACCTGGGGGGCAGGAAATGTGTTCACTTCCCCAGCCTGTGAGCGGTGCCCCCACCCCAGCTGCCAGGAATGCAAACTCCCATGAGAGGGACTGGACATCTCCCCTTGAAGCGGGCATGTCCGGCCACCATCTGTAACCTTGATTTGTTGTTTTTTTACACAAATGCATTTATTTAATATAAATACATATTTTCATAAGTGAGTATAATCTTTTATAACCTGTGCATTTTACTTAACATAGTGTATCTTCCATGAAATGGTTGTAATAATATCATTTTTAATGACTGCAATACTCATCACTATATTATCATAATGTGCAAATTGCATATTATTGAACATTTAAGTAATACGTGATTTGTACATTAACAAATAAATTTTCTTTATTTCAAACAATGTAATGGTGAAATGGACATCCTTTTTAGGCTATACCTTTGTATACATGGGCTTCTCTGGTGCTGAGCTGGTAAAGCATCTGCCTGCAATGTGGGAGACCTGGGTTTGATCCCTGCGTTGGGAACATCCCCTGGAGAAGGGAACGGCTACCCACTCCAGTATTTTGGCCTGGAGAATTCCATGGACTGTATAGTCCATGGGGTCGCAGAGTCGGACATGACTGAGTGACTTTCACTTTCACTTTGTACATATACACCATTGTTTATCTAGTGTACATTCCCAGATTTGGAATTGCCAGGCCAGTCTTTTGAAAGGCTTTTGATTCTCAGTTGCAAATTAGTTTCCAGAAAGGTTATGCTTTTTAAAAATTAAAATTATTGCCACTTTTATTTTTCTCCTGTCATCTTTTTATTGGACTGTGATTGCTTTATGATGTTGTGTTAGTTTCTGCTGTACAGCAAAGTGAACACGGGAAGTCTGCTGTAAAATGATGCTTGGTGCTCTTGGTGCTTTCTCCGTGGTCACCCATGTTCTAGGAAACACTAGACACCTTGCCTCTCCTTGGGAGCAGGTCTCTGAAATGGGCCCATCAGTTTCAGGTTTGGGGATGGGGTGACACAGAAGGATGCTCAGACCCTGCAGGGTCCATCTCAGTGACAGTTTTCTTGCTGTGGGACCGTATTTGGTGTGTGGGCTGCTCTGGGTAAGCACTGTGGATCTGCCGGAGTCTGGTGATGCTACGGAGACATGGCCACACGTGACCCATTCAGGTTCCCTAGAGGACAGGAACGAGATTTCCAATGACCTCCCTTCCCCCACTGTCTTCCCAGGGGGCTGAAAGAGAAATCCTGTGAGTCAACGTGTCTGTTGAGAATTGCCCAGGGACTCTGTATGTTTTGTGGGATAAAATGTAGGGTTCTGGATGGTGGGGTTCAGGACTTCCCCAGTTTGGGCCCATGGGATCTTTGCAGTGCCCTGCAGTATCATGAACTGTACCCCTGAAATGGCAGCCACATCCCTTGCACCCTCATGGGTGCCCCCTTCTCCTGGTGGCCATCCTCCCTCTGGTATTCCCCCCCACTCTGTCCTGAGGCCCCACCCCATCAAGCCTGTGAGGCTGGGGCTCATGTCCAGTGTCTCTGTGTGGCATTCAGCCTGGAAGGTTCCTGGCAAATCCGGTCAGTGGTTTTGTTTGGAGTGAGAAGGAAGCAGAAGTTTGTGTGTGCTGGGAGTTGGAGGCAAGCGGTGGGAAGACTGGAGATGGGCTTCCGGGGCAGCAGATTAGATTTGGAAGGGGTAGGGCACCTCTTCTTTGGCTTCATAATATCTTTGGAAAGAAAGCTTCTCTTTTTCTTTTTGAGAACAAATAACCTGATTTTATGACCTGTTGTCTCAGTCACCTGGGCTCCTTAACCCAGGAACCATCTTCACAAAGTCATGAGTGTGATGGTCAGCAGGCACATGAAAAGACTCTCAGCATCATTTCTTATGCTGCTGCTGCTGCTAAGTCGCTTCAGTCGTGTCCGACTCTGAGACCCTATAGATGGCAGCCCACGAGGCTCCCCCGTCCCTGGGGTTCTCCAGGCAAGAACACTGGAGTGGGTTGCCATTTCCTTCTCCAATGCATAAAAGTAAAAGTGATGATGCTCAGTCGTGTCCGACTCATTTCTTATGAGGGATATGCAAATCAGAATTACAGTGGGGTACCATCTCATACTAGCCAGAGACGCCATTGTTAGACAGTCCACAAATCATAAATGCTGGAGAGGGTGTGGTAAAAAGGGAACCTTCCTACACTGATGTTGGGAATGTCAGTGGGTGCCGCCACTATGGAGAACAGTATGGAGGTTCCTTAAAATACTACAGATAGAGCTACTATATGCTATATGATCCAGCAACCCCATTCCTATCCAAAAAAAGATACATGCACCTCAGTGTTCAGTGAAGCATTATTTACAATAGCCAAAACATAAAAACAACCTCAATGTCTATCCAAAGATGAATGAACAAAGATGATGTGGTACATATATACTATGGAATAGTACTCTGCCATAAAAAATGAAAGAATGCCATTTGCAACAATGGGTGGACCTAGAGATGATCATATTAAGTGAAGTAAATAAATTAAAAACAAATATCATATAGTATCATCATATCTAAAAAAGATGTAAATGAACTTATTTACAAAACAGAAACAGATTCATAGACATAGAAAATAAACCATGGTTACCAAAGAGAAAGGCTGGGGAGAGGAACAAATAGGGAGTTTGGTATTAACAGATACACACCACTATATATAAATTAGACAGTCAGCAAAGACCTGCAGTAAAGCACAGGGAACTATATTCAAAAAGGATCTGAAAAGGAATATGTGTGTGTGTATATATATATACAGACAGACACTTAGATATATATAACTGAAGCACTTTGCTGTACACCAGAAACTAACACAGCATTGTAAGTTAACTATATGCTAATCAAATCAGAGAGTTCATGAATGAGCAGGGAGTTGGGGTGGCACCCCACTCCAGTACTCTTGCCTGGAAAATCCCATGGATGGAGGAACCTGGTGGGCTGCAGTCCATGGGGTCGCTAAGAGTCGGGCACGATTGAGCGACTTCACTTTCACTTTTCACTGTCATGTACTGGAGAAGGAAATGGCAACCCACTCCAGTGTTCTTGCCTGGAGAATCCCAGGGGCGGGGGAGCCTGGTGGGCTGCCGTCTCTGGGGTCGCACAGAGTCAGACACAACTGAAGCGACTTAGCAGTAGCAGCAGCAGGTGTCCTGGGAAGTCCCCAGGGTCCCCTTTTCCTCCTCCAGCCCTGGTGCCCTCCTGTCTCCTTGGCAGAGCATGTGCTGGTCCTGACACCACAGTCAGCTGAGGAGGGGTATCCTGCCATTTGAATAGACACGAGTTACTTCTGGGTGGGCTCCTCGGGTTGGCTGTTTGGGGATGGGTTCTGACTCTCCTGTCCCCCTTCTTGACTGCAGTGGCTGCCTCCTGGTGACGACGGCAGTGTGAGCCCCGCCATGGCCCACCTGAAGCGTCAGAGTGCTGCGAGCAGCCTACTGGACCACAGGGCAAGAGAGGGCCTGGATCCCGAGAGCGAGGACGGGCAGCTGGCCCTGGAGCAGTACGTGCCCAGCGGCCTGGAGCTGGCAGCCCTGTGGTCCGAGAGCCTGCGTCTGCTGAGCAGGGTGGCCCCGACCAGAGCCCTGACAGGGACTCCAGCTCTGACTACGTGAACAACACCTTAGAGGAGAAGGACTACGACTTGGGGCTGCCTGAAGAGGAGGAGGGCATCACCTACTACATCTGCTACTGCCCCGAGGACGACAACTACCTGCAGGGCACGGACTGCGAGGGGCAGGGCTACCTGGCCTATGATGCGCATCACCTGGAGATGGACGAGTGCCAGGAGGCAGTGGAGGAGTGGACGGAACCGGGGCCTGGCGACTCCCCCAAGGCCTGCCCACCCGCCCAGGCCAGCTGCGGCCCCAGCAGACAGGAGTGCAGGACCAAAAACAAGGGCAGGCCCAAGTCTCTGAACCTCCCTCCCAAGGCCAAGCACCCTGCTGATGCCCAGAGGAGCTTCAAGACCAAGACCAGGACCTCTGAGAAGAGGCCCAAGTGGCCCCAAGAGGAGGTAGGATTCTGGCTGGCCATGGGGAAGCAGATTGAGGGGCTGAGAGCAAAGGCATCTGTGGAACCCCCAAGTCAGAACTCGAGTGAGTTCCCCATGTGTTCAGTTATGCATGGAAGTCCCGGCCACTCCTGTTCACCCATCAGATGCCGTAGAAAATGTTGAGGAAATCTTGTTGAGGCTGATTGGCAGCCAGGGCTCCCAGCAGACACCCAGCCCCCCAGTAGAGACTGGGTCCTTCACCCGCTTGCTCTGGATGTGCTCGTGTGGGGGTGGTCCCTGAGACTGTCGCCCCTCCCCGGGTGGTTTCAGTCAGTCATAGGAATCTGGTACCACTGGCAAGTGCGGACAGCTGCAGCCAGTGGTTGGGGCAGCCCAGCGGCGAGGGGCAGCGCCCCGAGTGCATTACACAGGGGTGGTTGAATCTAGTGACACTTCTCTGAAAGACCCGGGGCCTTGGTATGATTGGCAGTTCACTGTAAATAACCATTTTGCAAATTATTTGAAAGTTCGACAGTCTTGGAGAAGAAATGCATGCTAATGAGGCTAGTAGATTTAAGAGTAACTGTAGCAAAGTAAGTGTGCATTCTAATAAACACTTTTGAAAAGTTGCCTTTCAAAAAGAAAAACTTACATGTATATAGAAAGAAGATGCATGTGAAGGAACTTCCATTTGACTAATTCTATGGAAAGTGAGAATGAACTGCTTTCATTTATTTTTTTAATTGGAGTATACAAATAGCTGTGAAAAGAAGGGAAGTAAAAAGCAAAGGAGAAAAGGAAAGATATAAACATCTGAATGCAGAGGTCCAAAGAATAGCAAGAAGAGACGAGAAAGCCTTCTTCAGCAATCAATGCAAAGAAATAGAGGAAAACAACAGAATGGGAAAGACTAGGGATCTCTTCAAGAAAATCAGAGATACCAAAGGAACATTTCATGCAAAGATGAGCTTGATAAAGGACAGAATTGGTATGGACCTAACAGAAGCAGAAGATATTAAGAAGAGATGGCAAGAATAGACAGAAGAACTGTACAGAAAAGATCTTCACGACCCAGATAATCACGATGGCGTGATCACTGACCTAGAGCCAGACATCCTGGAATGTGAAATCAAGTGGGCCTTAGAAAGCATCATTACGAACAAAGCTAGTGGAGGTGATGGAATTCCAGTTGAGCTATTCCAAATCCTGAAAGATGATGCTGTGAAAGTGCTGCACTCAATATGCCAGCAAATTTGGAAAACTCAGCTGTGGCCACAGGACTGGAAAAGGTCAGTTTTCATTCCAATCCCAAAGAAAGGCAATGCCAAAGAATGCTCAAACTACCACACAATTGCACTCATCTCACGCGCAAGTAAAGTAATGCTCAATATTCTCCAAGCCAGGCTTCAGCAATATGTGAACCGTGAACTTCCTGATGTTCAAGCTGGTTTTAGAAAAGGCAGAGGAACCAGAGATCAAATTGCCAACATCCGCTGGATCATGGAAAAAGGAAGAGAGTTCCAGAAAAACATCTATTTCTGCTTTATTGACTATGCCAAAGCCTTTGACTGTGTGGATCACAATCAACTGTGGAAAATTCTGAAAGAGATGGGAATACCAGACCACCTGATCTGCCTCTTGAGAAATATGCAGGTCAGGAAGCAACAGTTAGAACTGGACATGGAACAACAGACTGGTTCCAAATAGGAAAAGGAGTTCATCAAGGCTGTATATTGTCACCCTGTTTATTTAACTTATATGCAGAGTACATCATGAGAAACGCTGGACTGGAAGAAACACAAACTGGAATCAAGATTGCCGGGAGAAATAACATTAACCTCAGATATGCAGATGACACCACTCTTATGGCAGAAAGTGAAGAGGAATTCAAAAGCCTCTTGATGAAAGTGAAAGTGGAGAGTAAAAAGTTGGCTTAAAGCTCAGCATTCAGAAAACGAAGATCATAGCATCTGGTCCCATCACTTCATGGGAAATAGATGGGGAAACAGTGGAAACAGTGTCAGACTTTATTTTTCTGGGCTCCAAAATCACTGCAGATGGTGACTGCAGCCATGAGATTAAAAGACGCTTACTCCTTGGAAGGAAAGTTATGACCAACCTAGATAGCATATTCAAAAGCAGAGACATTACTTTGCCAACAAAGGTCCGTCTAGTCAAGGCTATGGTTTTTCCTGTGGTCATGTATGGATGTGAGAGTTGGACTGTGAAGAAGGCTGAGCGCTGAAGAATTGATGCTTTTGAACTGTGGTGTTGGAGAAGACTCTTGAGAGTCCCTTGGACTGCAAGGAGATCCAACCAGTCCATTCTGAAGGAGATCAGCCCTGGGATTTCTTTGGAAGGACTGATGCTAAAGCTGAAACTCCAGTACTTTGGTCACCTCATGCGAAGAGTTGACTCATTGGAAAAGACTCTGATGCTGGGAGGGATTGCGGGCAGGAGGAGAAGGGGACGACAGAGGATGAGATGGCTGGATGGCATCATTGACTCAATGGACGTGAGTTTGAGTCAACTCCGGGAGTTGGTGATGGACAGGAGGCCTGGCGTGCTGCAATTCATGGGGTTGCAAAGAGTCAGACACAACTGAGCGACTGATCTGATCTGATCTGATCTGATAGTTTCTTTACAATGTTGTGTTAATTTCTGCATTTCCCTCTTCCTTTGTTACTGTAAGGCCATCTCTAGACCTTATGTAATTTAATCCATAAATTGTTCAGTTGTATGGGTGTGTTTATTGCATTTTTTACATATTTATACAAAATCATAATGGCTCCTAAGACAAAATTAATGGCAATCCTTTAATATCATGAAATATCTAGTAGATATTCAAATTTGCTATTCTGTAGTTTTTATAGGGTCTTTCTTTGATTGAAAATCCCAATAATAGGTACATATTGCCTTTGCTTGTTATATCTCCTTTGAACCTTTTTGTTGTCATTTAGTTGGGTGTGGGGAGGGGGTGGTGTAAGCAGGGGTCTTTTTTTTCATGATATTATTTATCTGGGAAACTCAAAATATCTCACAAATTATACTCATGGATTCCATATGACCTCAAGAAAATTAATCACTCTGTGCATCAGACTCTACATCTTTAAAATGAGAATAATTAGACATCAATCCAATTAGCAATCATTTATTGTATCCCCATAAGATTAATGACATTATTTAAATATTTTTTAAAATAAAGTTTTAAAGGCATTTTACTGTTATACAGAGCATACAAGTAAGCGTATTGAAGATGGGCTTGAGATCAGGTACACTATGAACAACATGAAGTGATACACAAAGATTTGGTTGGGCCAGCTCAAGCCATCTGTAGTCATGTACAGATGTGAGAACTGGACCATAAGGAAGGCTGGGCACCGAAGGTTGATCACTGTGCTTTCAAAGTGTGGTGCTGGAGAAGACTCTTGAGAGTTCCTTAGACAGCAAGGAGATCAAACCTATCAATCCTAAAAGAAATCAACCCTGAATATTCATTGGAAGGACTGAGACTGAAGCTGAAGCTCCAATACTTTGTCCACCTGATGCAAAGAGCTGACCCATTGGAAAAGACCCTGATGCTAGGAAAGATTGAAAGCAGGAGGAGAAGGGGGAGACAGAGGATGAGATGGTTGGATGGCATCACTGACTCAATGGACATGAGTTTGAGCAAACTCCAGGAGATGGTGATGGACAGGGAGGCCTGGCGTGCTGCAGTCCATGGGGTCGAAAAGAGTCCGACACAAATGAGTGACTGAACAACAAGCTCACATTATATTTTGTCATCAGCATTTGGGAAAATGTTTGCTTTAAATGCAGTTTTTTTTTCTTATTTTAATTGGAATGTAATTGTTTTACAATGCTGTGTTAATCTCTGCTGTACAACAATGCGAATCAGCTGTATGCATATGTATATCCCCTCCGTCTTGAGCCTCACTCTCACCCTCCACACCCATCTCACCCCTCTAGATCATCACAGAGCACCGAGCTGAGCTCTTTTTATACAGCAGCTTTTTATTTATTTATAAAATAAATAAAATATATTTATTTTACACATAGTAGTGTATATATGTCAATGCTACTCTCTCAATTTGTCCCACCCTCCCCTCCCCCAGCTGTGTCCACAAGCCGATTCTCTACATCTGTGCCTCTGTTCCTGCCTTGCAAAGCTCTTAAAATATTCTTTGTATCATTGATGTTACTAGGTTTCTCTATTATGTGTATTGGTATTGGTTTATCTTTATCCTGCTTCATTCTCAAGTGCACTTTTAATTTGAGAACTCATCTCTCTCTTCAATTATGTAGAATTATCAGATATCACTTCAAATGTTTCTACTCTTACTCCAGCTGGTCTCTTTTTTTTTAGCTCAGGTTTGTTAGAATATATGAAGCTGTCTTCCATATCTCTTTGTTTCACTCTAGAATATTTATATCTGTCTCTGCCTGTCCCTGCTATGTGCATGTGGCCTCAGATGCCAGTGGAGTGGTGTCCACAAACTTGCATCAAACTCTTGTTCAACAGGCAACACCAGGGACGCATAGTTTATCACCAACCATTGAGAAGAGCTCACTTCCCTTCTTATAGTCCAAATGTTTATTACTATGGGAAGGATTAGATCACCTTTTTATTTCTATGAAATAATTATTTAGGATACTATGTAATAGATTAAAAGTTGTTGACCTCTATGTACTGACATGGAAAAATTGCTAAGACATCTTAAATAAAAAAGCAAATACAAGTAATGCATACAGTTGACATCATATGCACCTATCCACACACACAATGTATGTGTATGTATATATATATACATATGTGGAGGAGGGCATGGCAACCTGCGGGGAGCTGCCGGTGAGAACGGGGTCCTTTATCTAAAGGACACAGCTCTGGGAGCTGCCTCAGTCCTTGAGGGTTTGCTTGCAAACATAGCTCTCTGTCCCGCCACCCTAGAGATTAGGCGATTATTGACTGCAGACACCTGGAGTTCTGGACAAACTTCTCACGCACAAGGAAATGTTATCTGGTGTAAGAAATAATAACAGGGTGCCATTCCCATGCTCTCAAGATTTCTTGTGACTTTTAGTAAGATGTATAGGTCAGCCAAGAAGAATGTTAACTGTCTTGTCTTTCTCACGCTCTCCTGTATAAATATAAGATGCTGAATAAAGTCATGGTCAGACTGCGTCCCTTCGTGGAGACGTGTCTGATCCTCTCGACCCCATCTTTGTTGTAGTATTCTTTTGCTGTAGTTTTCTTTCTCAGCCACACCATGCACGTTCTTGGGACCTGATCGACTTTGCCGGCTGGCTCCGGCAGCAACCCACTCAAGTACTCTTGCCTGGATAACCCCATGCACTGAGGAGCCTGGCAGGCTACAGCCCATAGCATCGCAAAGAATCGGACACGAGTGAAGTGACTTAGCATGTGTATATATATATATATATATATATATGCATATATAAACTTTAATTGATATGCCTATTAGTCAGACTGCAAAGCTTAGAGCCAGCCATCACTGGAGAATTGATGTTTTCAAATTGTGGTGCTGGAGAAGACTCTTGAGAGTCCGTTGGACTGAAAGGAGATCAAACCAGTCTATCTTAAAGGAAATCAACCCTGAATATTCATTGGAAGGACTGATGCTAAAGCTAAAGTTCCAATACTTTGGCCACCTGATGTCAAGAGCTGACTCGCTGAAAAAGACCCTGATGTTGGGAAAGATTGAAGGCAGGAGGAGAATGGACAACAAAAGATGAGATGGTTGGATGGCATCATTGACTCAATGGACATGAATTTGAGTAAACCCTGGGAGACAGTGAAGGACAGGGAAGTCTGGCATCTTGCAGTCCATGGGGTCACAAAGAGTTGGACACGACTGAGTGCCTAAGCACAGAACAGCACAAACCCACCCTCATTCTCAGTAACTCCTGGAAATGCTCACAGTTCCCTAGTCGGGGAACTAAGATCCCACATGCCACACTGCATGGCCAAAATAAAAGTAATAACCAGACAGTTTGGCAGATGGGAGGTTTGGAGATCAGGGAAGCACTCGTATTTGTTGAGTACCTTCTATAAATGGTGCTAAGAGCTGCTTATCTGTTATCTCATTTTGCTCTCTTGGCCATTTATATGGCAGGCCTCATCTCCCTCTTATAAATAAGGAACCCAAGGCGCTTAGGAAAAATAATTTGTGAGGAATCATCAATAGTGTTGTCACAAGAACATACTATGAAGTGGGGAAGACATCATTTAGGCCCTAAGGAAAAATGTTTACTAATGGAGAAAATTCTTAAGCATGTGCTTCCTCACCTAGGAAAATTTAGCAACCTCCTTTTTGGTCTCTAGAAGTATTAAGCTTATTTTTGTAATGGTTAAAGAAGGGTTCTGCCCAAAGGCAGAGGAGTTAGACACGAGTCTGCAAAGTTTCTTCTAAGTCTTACGAAACTATAATTTGGTGTTTTTATGAGTTCAGATGTGTTCTTGTTTATTTCCTTTTCTTAGGGTGGATAATATAAATGCAGCCGTGATGGATTTGAAAGAAAAGATTTGTATTCTAAGTGAAGAGGCCAAAATAGGAGCACATAGAAAACCAATGAACTTTTTCCATCCTAGTAACTGTGGTGGAGGCCTTGTGGAATTGGAGCAAGCCTGATGAATAATTCACAAGAAACTGATTGCCCTGAAAAAGTCTTATTGCAGTGTGCTTTGACACTGAGTCCTTCACTGCTTCTGTCACTGAGAAGTCAGAACTAAATTATGGAAAGGGATTTTTTTTTTAATTATGTGTGTATATATACATAATATACACAAAATATTTGCTGATTACTTTGGATTTTTTCCTGATTTGGAGAAAACTTCACTGAATACTTATGGAATATTATTAACAAATTATTCCTGTTCTGAAATGGGGTGATTGGGTACAGTGTCTCTGCTGTGTGGAAGGGGGTGCAGGTGGAGCATAGAGGACACCTGACAGCTGCATGGCCACATATCTGGGACAAGGGTTTCCTAAGGATGCTATGGAGAGTTTTTTTAGAGCAAACTATTTAAGGATAAGGAGTCTTTACCTCTGAATTTTTGTTCTTCTGCAGCAACACATGTTCACAATTTCCTTATTTTGGGGGCTAGTGCTGGATTATGAACAAGAAGTTTGTGGCAAACTTGGTGCCTAATCTAGTGGGTGCATAGATAAGTAATTTTTTTTAAGTCAGTAGCCATAGAAAATTGGAAATATCAAAGAAACATCTTATTCAAAGGTGGGCACAATAAAGGACAGACAGAATGACCTAATAGAAGCAGAAGAGATCAAGAAGAGATGGAAAGAATACACTGAAGAACTATACAAAAAAGATCTTGATGATCTGGATAACCACAATGGTGTAGGCTCTCACTCAGAGTCAGGCATCCTGGAGTGTGAAGTCAAGTGGGCCTTAGGAAACAATGCTGCCAATAAATCTAGTGGAGGGAATGGAATTCCAAAAGAGTTATTTAAAATCCTAAACGATGATGCTATTAAAGGGCTGTGCTCAATATATCAGCAAATTTGGAAAACCTAGCAGAGGCCACAGGACTGGCAAAGGTCAATCCTCATCCCAATCCCCAAGAAGAGCATTACTAAGGAATTTTCAAACCACTGGGCAATTGCACTCATCTCCTATGCTAGTAAGGTTATGCTCAAAGTCCTCCAAGCTAGGCTTCAGCAGTACGTGAACCAAGAACCTCCAGATATTCAAGCTGGGTTTAGAAAAGGCAGGGGAACCAGAAATGAAATTACCAACATTTGCTGGATCATAGAGAAAGCAAGGGAATTCCAGAAAAATATCTACTTCTGTTTCACTGACTATGCTAGAGCCTTTGACTGTGTGGATCATAACAAACTGTGGAAAATTCTTAAAGAGATGAGAATAACAGACCGCCTTACCTGTCTCCTGAGAAACCTGTATGCGGGTCAAGAAGCAACAATTAGAACACTGTATGGAAAAGCTGATTGGTTCAGGATTGAGAATGGGGTACCACACAGCTATCTGCTGTCACCCTATTTATTTAACATATATGCTGAGCACATTGTGAAAAATCCCAGGGTGGATGAGTTACAAGCTGGAATCAAGACTGCTGGGAGAAATATAAACAACCTGAGATATGCAGATGATATCACTCTAAAGTCAGAAAGCAAAGAGGAACTAAAGAGCCTCTTAATGAGGGTGAAGGAGAAAAGTGGAAAAGCCAGCTTAAAACTTAATATTAAAAAAAAAAAAAAACAACACTAAGATCACAGTGATTGTAGCCAAGAAATGAAAAGATGCTTGCTTCTTGAAAGAAAAACTATGACAAATCTAACTCATATTAAAAAGCAGATATATTACTTTGCCAACAAAGGTTCATATACTCGAAGCTATGGTTTTTCCTGTAGTCATATATGGATATGCTATTTGGATCATAATGAAGGCTGAGCGCAGAAAAATTGATGCTTTCAAACTGTGGTCGTGGAGAAGACTCTTGAGAGTCCCTTAGACTGCAAACAGAAAAAACCAGTCAGTACTAAGTAAATCAACACAGAATATTCACTGGAAAGACAGAAGGTGAAGCACCACCTCCAGCCTCAACACCACCCCAGGCACAGACCCACCCCCAGATACATCCTCTCAGGCAACCACTCAGACTCCCTCAGGAGCAAGCGAACAACGAACACACACAAAAACACACACACAGACAAACAGACACACAGGACAAAAACACAGACCGCCTCCTAGACAGATCAAAAGGCTGAAACCACAAGTAAGGGAGACGGAGAAAGAGGGAGAGAGAGACAGACAGCAAGAGGACCACACAGACTTCCAAAGCCCCGGCCGCCACACCCTGCCCCCTCCATTCTGGGTTCCCCCCGGCCCCCAGTCGACCAGACCCCCACCGTCGCCCACCGACACACTCACACACACGCTCTCACGCGCTCAGCCTCTGGCCTGGGGGCGGGGGCTGGGTCTCGCCTTAGGTGGCCAAGCCGAAGGGGACCTTTGAGACCTCGGATGCGAGGAAGTCTTGGGGTCCCCACGGGTGATTGCCAGCCCCAGGGCACTGCGCCCAGCCGGGGCCCGCCGGCCCACGGCTGACGCCCCCTCCCTTAGGGAAGCTGCTTCTTCCGCACGGCCTCTCTCTGAGGTGTGCCACGGTCTGTGCCAGTGTGTCGATCTCGGAGCGGATGCCATCCCCTGTCCCCTGTCCTTCCTTCTCCCGTTCTCCGGCTCTCTGTCAGTCGCTCTGTGTCTCCCTGTCTCTGTCTCTCCCTCCCCGTGTGTGCCTGCGCGCTCGTGTCTGTCTGTCTGTCTGTCTGCATCTGCCTCGCGCCGCCTTGGGAGTGTGTCTCTGAACCTTCATCTCTTTCTGTCTCTGTCTCTCCTGACCCCCGGCCTCCCACGGGTGCTATGGCTGTGGCCCTGGCTGCCGCGCTTGCGCCGGCCGGCTGTCTCACGTGGCGTGGGTGCCTGCGAGTGTCTGTGTGTCTGTCCGTGTGCCTGCATGTCGCTCGTCCGCTCCCTCAGGAAGGTGCTGTGCTTGGAGGGCGGCGTGGGGGCAAGGGGGGCCTCGGTAGGGCGAAGGGGCGGGGCTGACGAGCTCTGGTTCACCGCGCTGGTGGATCCCGGGGGCTTTGGGCACCGGGCAGGTGCCGGGCAGGATGGGCGCTCAGGGCCACGGCTGGGCTGCGCACAGGCCCGCAGGAGGCTCAGAGGACCGCGGGCCCCAGCGGGCCCCCGGGGCCACGCGGCCCTGAGCAGCGAAGCCCTTGGTGGGGGGGAGCTGGCGGAGGGGGGCGGCGGCCTCCGAGCGGGGGCGGGCCTGGAGGGTCCCAGGGTGGGAGAGCGCCCAGACCTCCGCGCCCCTCACGCCACCCCAGCCCAGCCCAGCCCAGCCCACGCCCGACCCGCCGCAGGCATGCCGGGCCGGCTGCTCCGGGTCCAGGGTCCCGGGTCCCGGAAGCCCTGTGGTCCCCCGGGCCGGGCCGGGCCGGGCGGGTGCTGGCCGGGGGGGGGGGCGGTGTGCGGGGCGCGGAGCGGCGTCGGCCGGCCACACGGCCGCGGGGAGTCCGGTCGCGGGTCGTGCAGCTCAAGTGCAGCGCGCGCTCCGTGGAGAGCTGCGGCCGGCTGGCCCGAGCGGCAGGTCAGAGGGAAAGGCAGGCGCAGCGCAGGGCTCTTAGGGCGCCCGGCGGCAGCCGCCCCCGTCTACGGCCATACCACCCTGAACGCGCCCGATCTCGTCTGATCTCGGAAGCTAAGCAGGGTCGGGCCTGGTTAGTACTTGGATGGGAGACCGCCTGGGAATACCGGGTGCTGTAGGCTTTTTTTTTTTTTTTGGCCTCCCCTCTCCTTTAGCGCCCGCCCCCCACCCCCGCAAGCCCCACCTGCCGCTGGCCCCTCGCACCCCACCGCGCTCAGAGCGGTCGCCTGCCTTCCAGCCCCTCGCGGGGTGGGTGGCCGGGGCCCCGACTCCCGCTGCAGACCTGGGTTGCCTCCGCGCGGCCCGCGAGCCCCTCCGCATTCGGCTTCCAGGAAACCAGAGGACCGGCGAGGGCGGGGGGTGGAGGGGGTGCTCTCTGTCTGGGGCTCCCTTGGCAGGCCTCAGGCACTTCCGGGCGGGGCCCCGGCCCCAGCCCCGGCCCCAGCCCCACCACCAGACGCATCCTCGCAGGCAGCCTCTGGGTCTCCTGCAGGCGTGCGCACAACACACTCACACAACCACAGCACTCACTCACACACACACACAACACTCTCACACACACACACACACACACACACACACACACACACCCGCCCCGAGAAAGGTCAAGAGCCGGAGACCACAGGTAAGGGAGACGGAGAAAGAGGGAGAGAGAGACAGACAGCAAGAGGACCACACAGACTTCCAAAGCCCCGGCCGCCACACCCTGCCCCCTCCATTCTGGGTTCCCCCCGGCCCCCAGTCGACCAGACCCCCACCGTCGCCCACCGACACACTCACACACACGCTCTCACGCGCTCAGCCTCTGGCCTGGGGGCGGGGGCTGGGTCTCGCCTTAGGTGGCCAAGCCGAAGGGGACCTTTGAGACCTCGGATGCGAGGAAGTCTTGGGGTCCCCACGGGTGATTGCCAGCCCCAGGGCACTGCGCCCAGCCGGGGCCCGCCGGCCCACGGCTGACGCCCCCTCCCTTAGGGAAGCTGCTTCTTCCGCACGGCCTCTCTCTGAGGTGTGCCACGGTCTGTGCCAGTGTGTCGATCTCGGAGCGGATGCCATCCCCTGTCCCCTGTCCTTCCTTCTCCCGTTCTCCGGCTCTCTGTCAGTCGCTCTGTGTCTCCCTGTCTCTGTCTCTCCCTCCCCGTGTGTGCCTGCGCGCTCGTGTCTGTCTGTCTGTCTGTCTGCATCTGCCTCGCGCCGCCTTGGGAGTGTGTCTCTGAACCTTCATCTCTTTCTGTCTCTGTCTCTCCTGACCCCCGGCCTCCCACGGGTGCTATGGCTGTGGCCCTGGCTGCCGCGCTTGCGCCGGCCGGCTGTCTCACGTGGCGTGGGTGCCTGCGAGTGTCTGTGTGTCTGTCCGTGTGCCTGCATGTCGCTCGTCCGCTCCCTCAGGAAGGTGCTGTGCTTGGAGGGCGGCGTGGGGGCAAGGGGGGCCTCGGTAGGGCGAAGGGGCGGGGCTGACGAGCTCTGGTTCACCGCGCTGGTGGATCCCGGGGGCTTTGGGCACCGGGCAGGTGCCGGGCAGGATGGGCGCTCAGGGCCACGGCTGGGCTGCGCACAGGCCCGCAGGAGGCTCAGAGGACCGCGGGCCCCAGCGGGCCCCCGGGGCCACGCGGCCCTGAGCAGCGAAGCCCTTGGTGGGGGGGAGGTGGCGGAGGGGGGCGGCGGCCTCCGAGCGGGGGCGGGCCTGGAGGGTCCCAGGGTGGGAGAGCGCCCAGACCTCCGCGCCCCTCACGCCACCCCAGCCCAGCCCAGCCCAGCCCACGCCCGACCCGCCGCAGGCATGCCGGGCCGGCTGCTCCGGGTCCAGGGTCCCGGGTCCCGGAAGCCCTGTGGTCCCCCGGGCCGGGCCGGGCCGGGCGGGTGCTGGCCGGGGGGGGGGCGGTGTGCGGGGCGCGGAGCGGCGTCGGCCGGCCACACGGCCGCGGGGAGTCCGGTCGCGGGTCGTGCAGCTCAAGTGCAGCGCGCGCTCCGTGGAGAGCTGCGGCCGGCTGGCCCGAGCGGCAGGTCAGAGGGAAAGGCAGGCGCAGCGCAGGGCTCTTAGGGCGCCCGGCGGCAGCCGCCCCCGTCTACGGCCATACCACCCTGAACGCGCCCGATCTCGTCTGATCTCGGAAGCTAAGCAGGGTCGGGCCTGGTTAGTACTTGGATGGGAGACCGCCTGGGAATACCGGGTGCTGTAGGCTTTTTTTTTTTTTTTTGGCCTCCCCTCTCCTTTAGCGCCCGCCCCCCACCCCCGCAAGCCCCACCTGCCGCTGGCCCCTCGCACCCCACCGCGCTCAGAGCGGTCGCCTGCCTTCCAGCCCCTCGCGGGGTGGGTGGCCGGGGCCCCGACTCCCGCTGCAGACCTGGGTTGCCTCCGCGCGGCCCGCGAGCCCCTCCGCATTCGGCTTCCAGGAAACCAGAGGACCGGCGAGGGCGGGGGGTGGAGGGGGTGCTCTCTGTCTGGGGCTCCCTTGGCAGGCCTCAGGCACTTCCGGGCGGGGCCCCGGCCCCAGCCCCGGCCCCAGCCCCACCACCAGACGCATCCTCGCAGGCAGCCTCTGGGTCTCCTGCAGGCGTGCGCACAACACACTCACACAACCACAGCACTCACTCACACACACACACAACACTCTCACACACACACACACACACACACACACACACACACCCGCCCCCGAGAAAGGTCAAGAGCCGGAGACCACAGGTAAGGGAGACGGAGAAAGAGGGAGAGAGAGACAGACAGCAAGAGGACCACACAGACTTCCAAAGCCCCGGCCGCCACACCCTGCCCCCTCCATTCTGGGTTCCCCCCGGCCCCCAGTCGACCAGACCCCCACCGTCGCCCACCGACACACTCACACACACGCTCTCACGCGCTCAGCCTCTGGCCTGGGGGCGGGGGCTGGGTCTCGCCTTAGGTGGCCAAGCCGAAGGGGACCTTTGAGACCTCGGATGCGAGGAAGTCTTGGGGTCCCCACGGGTGATTGCCAGCCCCAGGGCACTGCGCCCAGCCGGGGCCCGCCGGCCCACGGCTGACGCCCCCTCCCTTAGGGAAGCTGCTTCTTCCGCACGGCCTCTCTCTGAGGTGTGCCACGGTCTGTGCCAGTGTGTCGATCTCGGAGCGGATGCCATCCCCTGTCCCCTGTCCTTCCTTCTCCCGTTCTCCGGCTCTCTGTCAGTCGCTCTGTGTCTCCCTGTCTCTGTCTCTCCCTCCCCGTGTGTGCCTGCGCGCTCGTGTCTGTCTGTCTGTCTGTCTGCATCTGCCTCGCGCCGCCTTGGGAGTGTGTCTCTGAACCTTCATCTCTTTCTGTCTCTGTCTCTCCTGACCCCCGGCCTCCCACGGGTGCTATGGCTGTGGCCCTGGCTGCCGCGCTTGCGCCGGCCGGCTGTCTCACGTGGCGTGGGTGCCTGCGAGTGTCTGTGTGTCTGTCCGTGTGCCTGCATGTCGCTCGTCCGCTCCCTCAGGAAGGTGCTGTGCTTGGAGGGCGGCGTGGGGGCAAGGGGGGCCTCGGTAGGGCGAAGGGGCGGGGCTGACGAGCTCTGGTTCACCGCGCTGGTGGATCCCGGGGGCTTTGGGCACCGGGCAGGTGCCGGGCAGGATGGGCGCTCAGGGCCACGGCTGGGCTGCGCACAGGCCCGCAGGAGGCTCAGAGGACCGCGGGCCCCAGCGGGCCCCCGGGGCCACGCGGCCCTGAGCAGCGAAGCCCTTGGTGGGGGGGAGCTGGCGGAGGGGGGCGGCGGCCTCCGAGCGGGGGCGGGCCTGGAGGGTCCCAGGGTGGGAGAGCGCCCAGACCTCCGCGCCCCTCACGCCACCCCAGCCCAGCCCAGCCCAGCCCACGCCCGACCCGCCGCAGGCATGCCGGGCCGGCTGCTCCGGGTCCAGGGTCCCGGGTCCCGGAAGCCCTGTGGTCCCCCGGGCCGGGCCGGGCCGGGCGGGTGCTGGCCGGGGGGGGGGCGGTGTGCGGGGCGCGGAGCGGCGTCGGCCGGCCACACGGCCGCGGGGAGTCCGGTCGCGGGTCGTGCAGCTCAAGTGCAGCGCGCGCTCCGTGGAGAGCTGCGGCCGGCTGGCCCGAGCGGCAGGTCAGAGGGAAAGGCAGGCGCAGCGCAGGGCTCTTAGGGCGCCCGGCGGCAGCCGCCCCCGTCTACGGCCATACCACCCTGAACGCGCCCGATCTCGTCTGATCTCGGAAGCTAAGCAGGGTCGGGCCTGGTTAGTACTTGGATGGGAGACCGCCTGGGAATACCGGGTGCTGTAGGCTTTTTTTTTTTTTTTTGGCCTCCCCTCTCCTTTAGCGCCCGCCCCCCACCCCCGCAAGCCCCACCTGCCGCTGGCCCCTCGCACCCCACCGCGCTCAGAGCGGTCGCCTGCCTTCCAGCCCCTCGCGGGGTGGGTGGCCGGGGCCCCGACTCCCGCTGCAGACCTGGGTTGCCTCCGCGCGGCCCGCGAGCCCCTCCGCATTCGGCTTCCAGGAAACCAGAGGACCGGCGAGGGCGGGGGGTGGAGGGGGTGCTCTCTGTCTGGGGCTCCCTTGGCAGGCCTCAGGCACTTCCGGGCGGGGCCCCGGCCCCAGCCCCGGCCCCAGCCCCACCACCAGACGCATCCTCGCAGGCAGCCTCTGGGTCTCCTGCAGGCGTGCGCACAACACACTCACACAACCACAGCACTCACTCACACACACACACAACACTCTCACACACACACACACACACACACACACACACACACACCCGCCCCCGAGAAAGGTCAAGAGCCGGAGACCACAGGTAAGGGAGACGGAGAAAGAGGGAGAGAGAGACAGACAGCAAGAGGACCACACAGACTTCCAAAGCCCCGGCCGCCACACCCTGCCCCCTCCATTCTGGGTTCCCCCCGGCCCCCAGTCGACCAGACCCCCACCGTCGCCCACCGACACACTCACACACACGCTCTCACGCGCTCAGCCTCTGGCCTGGGGGCGGGGGCTGGGTCTCGCCTTAGGTGGCCAAGCCGAAGGGGACCTTTGAGACCTCGGATGCGAGGAAGTCTTGGGGTCCCCACGGGTGATTGCCAGCCCCAGGGCACTGCGCCCAGCCGGGGCCCGCCGGCCCACGGCTGACGCCCCCTCCCTTAGGGAAGCTGCTTCTTCCGCACGGCCTCTCTCTGAGGTGTGCCACGGTCTGTGCCAGTGTGTCGATCTCGGAGCGGATGCCATCCCCTGTCCCCTGTCCTTCCTTCTCCCGTTCTCCGGCTCTCTGTCAGTCGCTCTGTGTCTCCCTGTCTCTGTCTCTCCCTCCCCGTGTGTGCCTGCGCGCTCGTGTCTGTCTGTCTGTCTGTCTGCATCTGCCTCGCGCCGCCTTGGGAGTGTGTCTCTGAACCTTCATCTCTTTCTGTCTCTGTCTCTCCTGACCCCCGGCCTCCCACGGGTGCTATGGCTGTGGCCCTGGCTGCCGCGCTTGCGCCGGCCGGCTGTCTCACGTGGCGTGGGTGCCTGCGAGTGTCTGTGTGTCTGTCCGTGTGCCTGCATGTCGCTCGTCCGCTCCCTCAGGAAGGTGCTGTGCTTGGAGGGCGGCGTGGGGGCAAGGGGGGCCTCGGTAGGGCGAAGGGGCGGGGCTGACGAGCTCTGGTTCACCGCGCTGGTGGATCCCGGGGGCTTTGGGCACCGGGCAGGTGCCGGGCAGGATGGGCGCTCAGGGCCACGGCTGGGCTGCGCACAGGCCCGCAGGAGGCTCAGAGGACCGCGGGCCCCAGCGGGCCCCCGGGGCCACGCGGCCCTGAGCAGCGAAGCCCTTGGTGGGGGGGAGGTGGCGGAGGGGGGCGGCGGCCTCCGAGCGGGGGCGGGCCTGGAGGGTCCCCG